>NC_043016.1:7935301-7941357 GCF_006345805.1 Octopus sinensis | reverse complement strand
TCGTAAAGCGTTGTCAAGGAGACCAGCGTTCTTTAGAACAACGACTTCAGGCTTGAAGACACCAAAACAGAAATGGCTAAGAAAGCCCGAATTGGCATCTATAAGGGAAGTAACTCTCTAAAAATGCTTATATAGTTATTCCCTTACAAACCCGAGCACGCCGGGCGATACTGCTAGTATACTTATAAATTGAGGATATACTCATAAAAATGGTTACATCAGTGGTTAGCACATAAAAAAAAAACACCCACCATATAGGCGCCAGTGTGGCTGTGTGGTAAGAGGTTTGCTTCCCAACCATATGATTCCGGGGCCAGTTCCACTGTGTAGCACCTTCGGAAAGTGTCTTCTACTATAGCCTCAGGCCAAACAAAGCCTTGTCAGTGAATTTGGAAGACGGAAACTGAAACAATTCCATCGTATATCTCTTTACTCTCTCTTTTACTTGTTTCAGTCATTTGACTGCGGCCATGCTGGAGCACCGCCTTTAGTCGAGCAACTCGACCCCGGGACTTATTCTTTTGTAAGCCCAGTACTTATTCTATCGGTCTCTTTTGCCGAACCGCTAAGTAACGGGGACATAAACACACCAGCATCGGTTGTCAAGCAATGCCAGGGGGACAAACACAGACACACAAATACACACACGCATATATGTATATATACATATATAGACGGGCTTCTCTCAGTTTCCGTCTACCAAATCCACTCACAAGGCTTTGGTCGGCCCGAGGCTATAGTAGAAGACACTTGCCCAAGGTGCCACGCAGTGGGATTGAACCCGGAACCATGTTGTTGGTAAACAAGCTACTTACCACACAGCCACTCCTGCGCCTATATATTGAAGTATAAAATTATAAGAATATAATTATAATTAAGGGTGCTTGAATGCCAACACCTATACACTAGAAGTAGATGTCAAATGTCTATAATCCACATGAAGCCTTGGGTTGTAAGTAGAGAACAAATTTAGAGTGGATTATAGATATTTGACATCTACTTCTAGCTTCTAGATGTTGGCATTCCAGCACCCTTAATATATATATATTTTCCTCCCTTGTACGGCCACACCTTGAATACTGCTGCCCACTGTGGTCTCCCCATACAAGACAAAACATCTCCAGGATTGATTCACCCCAGAGGGCACTCGCTAAACGAATTGAAGGCATGTCCGCTCTCGATTATTGGGATCGCCTTAAAGCCTTGAAACTTTACTCCCTCCAGCGTCGCCGTGAGCGGTACATCATTTGTACGATGTGGAGAATATACCGCCAACTTTGCCTAAACGACCTTATCATTAGCTTCAAGGTTCATCCAAGACTGGGACCACGGGCCATACGACCCCTGCCCAGTTCAAGATCACAACATACATGTACACTGCAACATAATTTCTTTTCCTCAACAGGCCCTGCCCTATTTAACATTGTCCCGAAGGAGATCAAAGAGGAAAAGGATCCCATCAACTTTAAACGGAGTCTGGATAGATTCCTTCAAAGATACCAGATAAGCCACCCATAATTGGATACAACTCACCCAACAAGAACTCACTACTTGAACAAAACCTTGCCTTAAACAGGATTGCATAATCCTATCAGGTGGTGCTATTAAGTTAGACATGGCCTGGACCAATCTTTGGTCGAAACATATCTAAGTTTATCTAATTATATATATATAATATATATATATATATATATATATAATATATATAAAATAATAATAATAATAATAAATTAATAAATAAATAAAACATATGCATATATACATACATATATGTACGCACCTACCTCTACAGGTATATATACATGCATATATGGGTACAGGACACCAAAATAAAAACGTCGAACACAATGAGAAACGAAAACAAACACAAAACCAAGGAAATGGATATTTCTTTTAAACGACGAAAAAATAGAGTACAGGACATACAAAACAAGGAACATTCCTCTTCTTCAGTCGCCTTAGTTTCATCTACTCCACGTTTCGGTCAGGCGATACATGACTTTAATGAAACTTTCCTTCCCGCGAAAATCAATTAAATAAAATTTGAGATTTTTTTGCAGAGAGGTAAAAATGGTTACAAAAACAGGACAGTAACGACAGTACAAAAATATAAACAGTAAAAGACAGGACACGGAGAATAACATATATTTATATATATTTTTTCTGCTGCCATTAAATAAAGTATATATCATCATCATCGTTTAACGTCCGCTTTCCATGCTAGCATGGGTTGGACGATTTGACTGTGGCTGGCGAACCAGATGGCTGCGCCATGCTCCAATCTGATTCTGGCAGAGTCTCTACAGCTGGATGCCCTTCCTAATGCCAACTACTCCGAGAGTGTAGTGGGTGCTTTTACGTGCCACCGGTACGAGGGCCAGTCAGGCGATACTGGCCACGACCACGCTCAAATGGTGTTTTTTTACGTGCCACCTGCACAGGAGCCAGTGTAGCGGCACTGGTAATGGCCTCGCTCGAATGTTTTTTCTCGTGCTACCAGCAATAGGGCAGCGCTGGTAACAGTCACACTCGAATGGTGCTTTTTATGTGCCACCAGCACGGAAGCCGGTTAGCCGCTCTGTCAACGATCACACTCGTTTAGTGCTCTTTGCAACCCGCTAACACGGATTCCAGTCATCGAATTTGATTTCGATTTCGATTTCACTTGCCTCAATAGGTCTTCATAAGCAGAGTTTAGTGTCCAATGAAGGAAATGTACGCATAAGTGGCCTGGTTACACCCCTGGCATAGGCCACGAGGTTATTGTCTCATGTGGCTTGCTGGGTCTTCTCAAGCACAGCATATTTCCAAAAATGTCGGTCACTAGTCACTGTTTCGGTGAGGCCTAATGTTCGAAGGTTGTGCTTCACCACTTCATCTCAGGTCTTCCTTGGTCTACTTCTTCCACAGGTTCCCTCAACTGCTAGGATGTGGCACTTTTCCACACAGCTATTCTCATCAATTCTCGCCACATTACCATACGAGTGTAGTCGTCTCTCTTGCACACCACATCTAACGCTTCTTAGGTCCAACTTTTCTCTCAATGTACTTACACTCTGTCGAGTGTGCACACTGACATTACATATCCATCGGATCATACTGGCTTCATTCCTTGTGAGCTTACACATGTCTTCAGCATTCACGGCCCATGTTTCACTGCCATGTAGCATGGCTGTTCGTACACATGCGTCATACAGTCTACCTTTTACTCTGAGCGAGAGGCTCTTTGTCACCAGCAGAGGTAAGAGCTCTCTGAACTTTGCCCAAGCTATTCTTATTCTAGCAGCTACACTTTCTAGTTTTTCTCCCTGGAATGTGGCGGAAGTTGTTCTCTGCACATTTTCAGTGTTTATTGCTCCTGAGCATCTGCCACATACAAAAACTATCTTCCCAGTTAGCCTTCCTTTGACATTGCTGCCCTCTTATGTGTCCATAGCTTACCACTGGGTACATCTTATAGAGTTTCTACCTACAACCTTTTCTACAGATTGAGCAGGGTCATCTACCTGAAGGATTTGTGGTTTGCCTGCCTTCTACTTATTAGGACTTTGGTTTTAGCTAGGTTGACTCTAAGGCCCTTCGATTCTAATCCTTGTTTCCACACCTGAAACTCTCCTTAATTCCTATAGTACAGTAACTCAGCATAGGGCAAGGTCATCAGCATAGAGGAGCTCCCAGAGGCATCCTGTCTTGAATTCCTTTGTTATTGCCTGGAGGACTATGATAAAAAGGAGGGGGTTAAGGACTGAACCTTGGTGGACCCCTACCTCCACCTGGAATTCTTCACTGTACTCGTTGCCAACCCTCACATTACTGACAGCGTCCCTGTATATGGCTTGCACAGCTCTCACTAACCATTCATCTATTCCTAGTTTCCTCATTGACCACCAGATAATGGATCGGGGCACCCTGTCAAAGTCTATCTCCATGTCAAAAAAAGCCAGGTACAGAGATTTATCTTTGGCCAGGGTATTTCTCCTGCAGCTGTCTTATCAGAAATATTGCATCAGTGGTGCGTTTCCCTGGCACGAACCCAAACTGCATCTCATCTAAACTGACTCTCTCCCTAATCAGTTGGGCTATGACCCTCTCCGTGACCTTCATTACCTGATCTAACAACTTGATACCTCTGTAATTTTTGTATCTAAAACGTCACTTTTTCGTTTGTAGCAGTTGACTATAGTGCTGCTACACCAGTCATTGAGTATGACTCCTTCGTGTATCACCTGGTTAACTATACGGGTGACTAGACTATAGCCGATACTGCCAGATATTTTGAGCAACTCTGCAGTGATTTCTGATGGGCTTTCCCTGTCTTCATACTCTTAATTGCATTCTCTACCAAGGTATTTAGAGTGCCAACTCTGAACAATGCGAAAGAGATATGTGAGGTAACACAGGAAGGAGAGATGCTATTCAGCACCTGAAAAGAAGGATCCCGTGAATATCTGGTAACAGGTGTCAAAATAGTTGTTCTTGCTTTTAACCTACCGTCATTCAGACACATTAGAGTTGTTAAGGATTTTACCTCTACTAGGGTGGGAGGGGAGGTGAGGGTCGTTGTAAAACAATAAGTATCTATAAAGCATATAGTTTATATCCAGTTAAAAGAAGAAAAGAAAATGGAGTACAAACCACATGGTTCCGGGTTCAGTCCCACTGCGTGGCGCCTTGGGCAAGTATCTTCTACTATAGCCTCGGGCCAACCAAAGCCTTGTAAGTGGATTTGGTAGACGGAAACTGAAAGAAGCCCGTCGTATATATTATGTATATGTAAACACGCCAGCATCGGTTGTCAAGCGATGTTGAGGGAACAAACATCGCTTGACAACCGATGCTGGCGTGTTTACGTCCCCGTAGCTTAGCTGTTCGGCAAAAGAGACCGAAAATATGTACTAGGCTTACAGAGAACAAGTCCTGGGGTTGATTTGCTCGAGTAAAGGTGGTACTCCAGCATGGCCGCAGTCAAATGACTGAAACAAATAAAAGAATACATACATACATAATACATACATATATATATGTACATATATATATGTACATATTATATATATATATATATATATATATATATATATATATATATATATATATATATATATATATATATATACAATCAAAAATAAGCAACAAGAATGACTCCGGTAATTTGGTACAAATTCTTGTTGCTTATTTTGATTATAATCACCCCGCAAATTTATGGATAACACCATACAAAATTCTGGTGCATCTAAATTAAGTACCATATTCATTTGAATCTAAATTGTTGCTGAAACATATATAGATATATATATATATATATATATATATATATATATATATATATATATATATAGCTCTGACATCGGTATCCTTAGTAAAAATATACTAGATAAATATATTCCTAATTTAATTAAAACATTAAAACTTAGTTTATGGACTAATTCGTTTGAAGTAGTTGACTGGTTTAGTTCTATTACGAATAAGGTGAGTACTAAGTTTATCCAGTTTGATATTTCCAATTTTTATTCATCTATCAATCCAATAGTACTTAATAAGGCACTTTGGCTTGCTCATAACGAAGCTGGTCTCACCCGAGAAGAAATTAATGTTGTGTTGGCAGCCAGAGGATCTATTATTAAATTTGATGATAAGTTGTGGGTCCGTAAAGACACACCAGGTAGTTTCGATATACCAATGGGAAGTTCTGATTCAGCACAGATAGCTGATTTGGTCTGTATATATATTCTTTTTGAAATGGCAGAAGAGTTCCCTAACATTTATGGAGGTCTATATCGTGATGATTGTTTAGTTTACCTCCAAAATGTTTCCAACCAAAAGGTACAAAAAGTTAAGAATAGTTTAGTTAATATTTTCAGTAGAATGGGCTTAAAAATCGTTTTTGATGACGATATGACGAAGGCCAACTTTTTAGATATTACGCTTAATTTACACAGTGACTCTTACTTCCCATATCGAAAACCATTGACCAATCTTAAGTACATTAGCAAATTTAGTAATCATCCTAGAGCAATTACTAAGAACTTAGTTAAGAATATTTCATTTAGATTATCTAA
>NC_043016.1:7902801-7930301 GCF_006345805.1 Octopus sinensis | reverse complement strand
TGTCAGTGGCGAATGTCAAACTGATCTCAGGTTGTGTTATATGATTCTATATATAAGAAATTTGGGTGTGTATGGGGTGGGATTGGGGTTCGTATATAAGTATGGGAGTGAAGGAGTGTTGATGAACACTAGTACTTATTCTATCGGTCTCTTTTGCCGAACCACTAAGTTACAGGGACATAAGCACACCAGCATCCGTTGTCAAGCAATGTTAAGGGGACAAACACAGTCACACCAACACACACACACACACACACACACACACACACATACACACACACACACACACACACATATATATATATATATTTATACATATATACGACGGGCCTCTTTTCAGTTTCCGTCTACTAAATCCACTCACAAGTCTTTGGTCGGCCGGAGGCTATAGTAGAAGACACTTGCGCAAGGTGCTACGTAGTGAGACGGAACCCGGGATCGTGTGGTTCACGAGCAAGCTACTTACCACACAGCCACTCCTACTCTTCTGGATAACTTTCTCACATTTATCAGTGGCGATTGTCAAACTGATCCCAGATTGTGTTGTGCAGTGTGATACATAAGAGATGTATACATAAGAGATTATATATAAGAGATTTAGGAGTGTTTGGGTGGGGTTTGGGTTTTGTTAATAAGTGTGGGAATGAAGGAATGTTGATGAACAAGAGCTGAAAGAAAATAGCGAATGGTAAAAACAAAATAATTGATTGAGGGTGGAGTCAGGAGGTGATGAGGTGTTTAAGGAGTGTTTTATGAAGGGCTTGTGAAAGTGCCCTCCTGCTGGTTCCATTTGAATAGGTGACCTTTAGTGGAAAATATAATGGTCAGATGTTTTTCAAATTCTTTACTTATACCTGAATCAACTATCTTAATTATATAAAGGGAAGTTTCAGTAGTTTTCTATATTAAAGATGAGTTTAAGTTGGGGGAGTTGTAATGAGGTGTAAGATATGTCTTTTGATAAAGTGGGGATGACAGCAGAGAGAAAAATATGGTTAGTTTTGGAATGTTTGTTGATATATTTTGGAGGGGGATATCATGCAAACTCAAATATTTACTTCCCTACATATAAACATACAAAAAGTATACATACATACAGGTATCGAAACCACAATGATATCAGTGGGGCAGCTGATGATGGGGGTATGGTGGATTGTTAGTATGGCTGTGGAGTAGCATTATAACACATCCTTTTGATATATATACACGTACATATATATACCTAATTATTTGACATACATACACATATATGTATACATATACATGCATACACACACATATATGCATATATATATACATAATATATATATATATATATATATATAATATATATATATATATACACATACATATATATATACACATACATATATACACACATATGCATATACAAACACATATAACTATTATACATACATAAATACATACACATATATACACACATATATACACTCACGGTTCTAGGTATATTCCACCATGGTAAATTCTACCAGGTAAATTTCACCATAGGTGAATTCCACCATGGTATATTCCACTGGTAAATTCCACCCATGGACAGATACTACTCCAATTTCAATTATAATTGTTTCTTTTCTTTCGCGGTCAGACATCGTAATATCGGGTTTATTGTTTTCTTTATGGTTTGATGTTATTACTGAGCTATCAACTAAAATCTTAAATTTTTCACTTGTCGTTACCTTTTCTATTTGCACGTTTCTGATTTTCTGGGGTTTTTTTTCATATGTTATATTGCTGTAATAGGTTCACAAAGACTATCTTGTTCATCTCATCGTGTCTCTCTTTATATTTCATGTGTTCTATTTTTCCACGTTGTATTGTATGTTCAATATTTCATTTGTTTTCTAGGAGTGGCTGTGTGGTAAGTAGCTTGCTTATATATACCGCCCGTTGATAAGAGACAATAATCTCGAAACCGCGGTCCGGTGCATATCACTTAGGCTTACGAGAAAGGGATGACCTCCCTTTGCAAATACCATAATGGCACAGAAATTGTGATCTCCTGGGGCTAAAAAGCTACAGTAACCCCCCCCCCCTTTTGTGGTTAGCCATATTGAGATGGCTGTAATACTTTACATTGTCTAGCGATTACTGTTTACATCTCGTTCTGAGATTTAATAATAATAATAATCTTTTCTACTCTAGGCACAAGGCCCGAAATTTTGGGAGAGAGGGCCAATCGATTAGATCGACCCCAGTATACAACTTTTACTTAATTTATCGACCCCTAATGATAATAATGATGATGATGATGATGATGATGATGATGATGATAATGATGATGATGATGTAGGTGATGATGATTTCACCTATGGTGAAATTTATCTGGTTGAATTTTCCATTGTGTAATTTACCACGGTGGAATTTACAGGTCACCATACACACACACATATTTTCTAGTTCATACGTACCCATATATTTGCACATGCATTCACACCTGTATATTTATATATACCTACATACACACATGCATGCGTACACACCCACACATACATGTATACGTAGCTACACTACTCAAGTATTTAAGTTCACATATGCTTTAGAGGAGAAGGATTAGTGAAATGGTAGTGTACCTCCGAGGGTTACTCTTCTCTTCAACGGGTGTGGGTGTTTTACATCCTTAACACACGTTGGATATATAATTTAAGTATGCGGAGGTAAAATCAATGTGTTCACATGACGTACTGCGTGAGACTCTAAAATGTCCCCTCAACGACTCCTACAGACCTCACGTCTCAACCAATACGTGACTCTTTATAAGAGTTCGGCTAGTCCATTCTTCCAACCCCACAACACCTCCCACTTTGTGATTGATTTCCGTTGGAAGTTAATATTTTTATTTATTTTTCTTTCACCACGTCTCCTTTTTTGAGATTTTTCTCTTAGGGAAGTTTAATATTTCAGTTTGTTTCCTCTTTCTTGTACTGCTACGCCTAAGTTCGAATTGTTGTGGCATTGGAACATCAAAAGTGTCATAGAACACTTCCATGGGTATCTCTTTTCTTTTTTTGCGTATATCTATTTTTCAGCTGGTTGAAATGTCTTTTGTGTTCCTATTTTCGCCCCTTATCACATGTCATTTTGCCTATTCTTTTTTTTTTACTACTCCGTCTTCCCAACTTTGTCTTTCATTTTTATATATTTTGAAAAACACTTTGTCACCGATATTAAAATACTTTGACGTATATTTAGCGTTTTCCCTATTTGTAGTTTTTACTGGTAACAGCTTGTCGAAAATTTACTTTATTTTTCGAGCAAACATTCGTTCCGCCGGGATTTGCCTGAACAAGTGTTTGGGTTTGGTGTTATCCTATAAACTCTCAAGAATTGTGTCAATGCAGCGTCATCGACTAGCTCGTTTCTTGATTTCTTTAATGCTCTTTTAAATGTATCTACGAACATTTCTGCTTGCCCGTTTGATCTTGGGTGATGCAGGGGAGTAGTGATATGTTCAATTCAGTACATCTTGCAAAAATTCTTAAATTCGTTCGCCGTGAATCGTGTACCGTTATCGGAGACTACGGTATCCAGGACACCATACCTAGAAAAAAGTTCGTGTAGAAATTCCACAGTTGCCGTGGATGTCGGTTTTCTACATTTACACATTTCTGGCCATTTTGAAAAGCTGTGTACCTCTGTAAGATAATATGATCGGTTTAACCGTCCTGCGAAGTCTATGTGTAGTCTTGGGCCAAGGTTGAAATTTTATAGGTGGTGATTTCGCTGCAAGAGCACAACCTCTGTAGGATTTTACCAACTTCTCAATATCTAGATCTATTTTGGCCAATAAACATAATTCCTCATAAGTGACTCGATCTTAGAAATTCCTAGATTTCCGGTGTGGAATTCCTTTAACATTCGCCCTTGTAGTAAGGTAGGCATGTCGAAAACAAATTCGAAACTGCGTTACATCCAACCACACGTATTTTTTATTTGTTTCTTCTGATTTCACTATCTTTTTCATTTTTTAACATAAACTCGTCCGTCTCTGCCTTAATTTTTATTTCCTCTAATGTCACAGGCAATTCACGCACAACATTGCACAATATATTTTTTATTTCATTTTCCTGCTTTTAACGCTGCTATAACTGTCTCCTAGTGATTCACTGTATTTTGGTATTAACCTTGTCAAACCATCTGGATGTCCCAATTTTTTCGATGGCAAATACTCCATCTTGAAGTCGTAATTCAGTAGGATCATTCCTCGGCGCTGCGATTTGCTGCATGTGTGGGGATACTTTTTTTTTTATCCATAGATCGGTAATAATGTGCGATGGTCTGTCTACAGATAGAAACATCTTCCACGTATAAATTTATGGATTTTTTTTACCGCAAACATGATAGCTAATGCCTCTGTTTCTATTTGACTAATTTTTCACAGAAATAATGAATGCAAAGCATGAGTTACTGCATTCAGGCTACCATCTTCATACTTGTGTAAAACCACAGCTCCAATACCACTTTCTCCAGCGTTTGATGCCACTACTATTTCTAAATTCGGGTCAATATATGATAACGACAATTCCGAGGTTAAGACGTTTTTAATATCTTCAAAAGCGTTTTGGGATTTGTCCGACCAGTTTTCACTTCACGTCTTTTTTAAAATAAGTTATTCAGGAAAGCTCTTAACTCGTGCATATTCGGTATGTATACCTGGTAGTAATTTGCAAGCCCCAGAAACGCTTGTAGCGTTGTAATGTTTTTCGGGGGTGGCATATTATTTATTGCACTCGCCCTATACGGGTCTCATCTGCGTCCATTTTCATTAATAATCTGCCCTAGATATTTTATTCTTGGCATTAAAAATCCACACTTTTCCTTGCTGAGCTTAAACACATAATCATAATTCTTTTGAAGACCTTTTTAACATGCTCAGCATACTGACCCCGAGATTCACTTTTTATGAATATGTCGTCAAGGTAAGCTACAGCTAAACCCGAGCCTGTGAGCATAATGTCCATAACTTGTTGGAAAATGTCACATGCTACCTTTATACCAAAAGAGAGTCGATTAAGTTTATACTACCCTTTATGGTTATTTATTGTCAATAATTTTGAACATTCCTCATCGATTTTTACCTGCAAATATGCTTCAGATAGGTCCAACTTTGAAAAAAAATTTCCTCCATTCAATTTTGTGAATATTTCCTCCAGAATTGGTAACGGGTAATTATATGGCATCAAATATTCGTTTAATTCCGTTGAGAAATCAACGCATACTTGGATTTTTTTTCTTGACATAAATTGTTGGGGACGCCCATTTTGTGTAACTAATTTTTTCAATAACGCCAAGCTTTTCAAGTCTATCCAATTCTTCGTTGACATGTTTCAACGCTGCGAAAGGTACCGTTCGTTTTTATTTAAAAACCGCTATAGCATTTTCTTTCACTTGGAACTTCGCCTCTATTTTGGTGCAAAAGACCCAATTCATCAGAAAAATACTTCAGGAAAAATAATTTTTTAAAAAATATCCTCTGACGCCTTATCTGTACAGGCTGAAGAAACATTCACATTTTTACAAAAACATATTTATGAAGAGGTCCCATAAGTTAAATAGTTTCATCCAGTCTGTTCCAAATAAATTTGTCGTATTTCTCAACACAAAAACTTTAACTTTCAAGGTTTTTCCACGAAATGTAACATCACATATCATTTGGGCCATAAAAGGCAATTATTTTCCCTGAAACACCTCGCGCAATTTTCGAAGTTTCCTTTAATCTAGGTTTCCCTATTCTTCTCCGTGTATCTGTATTAATTATCGTAATATCATTGCACGTATCGAATTGTAACTTAATATTCACATTATTCATCTTTGTGGACACAAGTTTTCGTTTCTGAGCCTCGCTTACAATTCTTGTTAACAATACATTCTTTCTAGAATTTTTTTTGTTTGACCCTTTTTTTTTGTTTCGCTTTTTATGTGAGCTTCTATGTCCGATTTTCGACACTCAGCATATTTACAATTTTCAAAAGGACAACTACTTCTAAAATGTAAATCTCCGAACCCATAGCTTAGATTGATCTAGACGTTCGTTTATCCTTTTTCATATCCGTTTCAGATTGACACGCATATGTCTGAGAGTAATATTTTCAATTTTATCCGCGTCATTGTCTTAAATTTATAATCTTCTGGAATACTTCAGCCACTGCCTGCAGAGTTAATTTTTGGTCTTGTGCTAATTTTGTTGACATAATGGAGCGTATATCAGCATCTTTTCTTGCTGTTATCCCTTGAACAAAAATTAGACATTTGAACAAACACGGGGCTAATTCCTTAAATTTGAATTTTTCACATTCTCTGTTAACGACCCCAGTATTGGTGACGAAATTTTCATCTTTTTTAACTAATTTAAAATGCTGCCAACGAGTACTGAGCAGGGAATCTCTTTCACTGAAAATTCTCGATAATAAATTAATTGGTTGGAATGGAAAATGATGTATATATATATATATATATATAAATTAACAGAATGAGATAAAAAAAACTCAAGGCTGTGAATAGTTTTCAGAACATTTATAAAGAGGTTTTACAGCTGTTTCCGGGATATTTTATATATCCCTTCATCAGAGATGGTGCGAGAAAATGTTTAAGTAATGGTTATTATAGAGAAGATATGAAATACAGAGTAAAGTGGAGGAATGAAAACAGACGTGAGATATGTAAGGATATTGCATTTGCAGTTACCTTATTTAAGCACAATGGTATACATATAAGTTTCCTGTACCTTGCGTGTGAGTTCCAATGGTGTTTATAATTGGTCTTTCCAAGCACAGAGTCTCGTAAACGGTGTTATTCGATCGAAGATTTTTTGAAGTGACTTACATGCATATACATATACATAAGTATATCTATATACACACACAATCACACACACATACACATATATATGTATGCACACGTACACACACAGAACTATATATATGACCATAAGGAAAAAAATTTTCTCCAATGCATAGACTTCACTTTGAAGTGCTGAAGATATTCAAACCCGAGGCGTTAGAATAATGTCGCAGTAAGAATCAAAGTTAGGCAAATCAAGTTTACATAAACATTTATATTTATTCAGCCCTAGACCCAACATGCAGGAATTTCTCTATAAGTATATGTAATACATCAAATATATTAAAAATATATAGATATATAAAAATATATAAATACATGGATACATACGGATCTTTTCAGTTTGAACGACAGTTTTTAACATAATTTCCAGGTAACTAAAAAATTTTAAACTTCGTATACCGGTAGAATGTGTTTATAAAACATCTTTTTCTCTTGGCTTTATTGAGAAAACTCTATAGTTTGTAAGATATTTGTTGTTGTTTTTTCTTCAATTTCTGCAATTTCAACCAATCAGTTACCTCTATTGAGTTAAAAATCATTCTGTACCGTATGAATTGGTCCCTCGTTTAAGAAACAGATTGGGTTTATTTACATTTGTGAAGAAAAAAAGATACATATATAGGTCAACTTACAGATTATAAAATGAAATCATGAAAGGAGTTAAGAGTCTAGAATATAAATAGTTTGGGTGTTAATAATCCAGTTAATAATCCTACGGCCGTTTCTTGAGATCCGGTTGTATAGTCATATAAATACATACCTGTGTGTATTTGCACGTACCCTTGTCTAAACGACATGTGAAAGTTTAAATTTGTTTCATCATCTTCTATGAAAAACATGCCTCATTATGGGAAAGTAAGAGAGGGTTGGCAACAAGAAGAGCATCAAGCCATAGAAAATCTGCCTCAAGAAATTCTGTCTGGTTCGTGCAAGAATGGGAAAATGGACATTAAATGATAATGATATATGTCCTGTCTCCAATCAATCCCTGAGACTTGCTGGATACCAGGCAAACTGATTGGAAGGGACTCGAGTTTAGTTCAGATTTTTTAGTAACATTTCCAATATGATGCAGAAGATATGTTGTTAGTAACGATGTCAATGTAAGGAAAGCAAAGAGAGAGGACATCTTTGTTTGGATCATTCCTCTCAATATAGACATATAACAAGATGTGAGGAGCTTATAATCAAGACAAAAATAACTTGAAATGAAATACATCTTGACTGAGGTTTTTGATTCATCCATCCTGCGATGCCTTCCAGGTTATTTCGCATGTCTTCACCGAACGTCACATCGAAATAACGCGTAAACGGCTCCTTTCCCCAGAAAAAGGAAAGATTTGGCTGCTATTTCTTGCACGCCCTGCTACCACGTAACAGGTATTTTGGGTCCTTTATATCGCAAAGAGCTATAATGAGGTAGCAGAGCGTGCTAGAAATAGCAGCCAAATCTTTGGAGGCGAGGTACGTTGAATGCACTCCAAAAAAATCTATGGAAAAAACTATTTTACACTGAGGTTACAAACGGCTCTTTTACGAAATATCTTCTGTATTTATAAAGTCATTTTCACTTTAGAATATTTTTAAAATATGCTACAAAAATTTTTGTAATGGTATTCACTTGAAAATAATTTTAAAAACATTAAAATATTGGCTGTTTAAAGAAAGCTAAAATATAAATACTTACTGTACAAATAACTCACATTTCTGAAATCACATTCACTTAAAAATATTTCTAAATGATTAAAATATTGTGTTTAAATCATATATTTTTCATTGTCAACTCACTGTGTCTAATAGAAAGATTTTTTTCGGGATATTTTCGCATTATGAAACGTTTTGGGTATTTATACCCTCGAAAACGTCTAATACCTCGAAATCCACTTTATCGATTTACGTTAAACTTGTTTCATCCTGTTCGTATTAACACTTCAAGGTCAACTTAATTCATAGAAATTTTCCATTATACATCAGTGTTGCTGAGTAACATTGCAAGCAAGCAAGATTTAATCTGACTTTTAATAGTATATATATATATATAATTACTGGGGAAGGGCATTAAGAGTTTAATTTTATGACGTATTGTCAGACCCCAAAACCTGTGGGCCTAGGGGCGTAGGCGAACAGGCTTTGGGGTCGGGGTCTGATGACACGCCGTAAAGTTAAACCTTTTATGGACGGGAAATCCCATAAACCAGCCTTCCTCAGTAAAATATATATTTCTTTACTACCCACAAGGGGCTAAACACAGAGGGGACAAACAAGGACAGACAAACGGATTAAGCCGATTCCATCGACCCCAGTGCGTATCTGGTACTTAATTTATCGACCCCGAAAGGATGAAAGGCTAAGTCAACCTCGGCGGAATTTGAACTCAGAACGTAGCGGCAGACTAAATACCGCTAAGCATTTCGCCCGGCGTGCTAACGTTTCTGCCAGCTCGCCGCCTAAAATATATACTACTCTACATCTTAGGGTGTTCTTCCCCGGCTTTATGATTTCTACAAACGATATATATATATAAAAACTTACTTGAAGGATAAGAAACGACGCGAGGCGCTCAGTCATATATAATAACAATTTAACAAATAAAACATATGCATACATACATACATATATGCACATAGGCGCAGGAGTGGCTGTGTGGTAAGTAGCTTGCTAACCAACCACATGGTTCCGGGTTCAGTCCCACTGCGTCGCATCTTGGGATAGTGTCTTCTGCTATAGCCCCGGGCCGACCAGTGCCTTGTGAGAACTGAAAGAAGCCTGTCGTATATATATATATATATATATATATATATACAAGATTAATCAGCCGAAATTACTACGATGATCCGGTTCTTGACTGAAGACTGAGGGCTTCGAATGTCCTGTCTGTGTTTGTTGTATCGTCTTCTAAGTGTTATACGTTCTTGTCACAGTTTGTATTTTTTTACATATCATAATATATATATATATATATATATATATATAATATATATATATATATATATATATATATATATTATATATATATAGTGGTGTTTGTGTGTCTGTGTTTGTCCCTCCCTAGCATTGCTGACAATGATGCTGGTGTGTTTACGTCTCCGTCACCTAGCGACCGATAGAATAAATATGGGGTTACAAAGAATAAGTCCCGGGGTGGAATTGCTCGACTAAAGGCGGTGCTCTGAAACAATTAAAAGATAAAAGAGATATCTACATCTATAAGTATATATACATGCATATATAATATATAATATATATATATATTATATATTATATATATATGTGTGTGTGTGTTGTGTGTGTGTGGTGTGTGTGAGTACAGGACACCACAAATAAACGTAGAACACAACAAGAAACGAAAACATAAAAAAACAAACAAGGAAACGGAAAAACAGAGTACATGTTTGTCTTGTACTCTGTTTTTCCGTTGTTAAAAAAGTCCGTTTCCTTGTTTGTCTTTATGTTATCGTTTCTCGTTGTGTTCTACGTTTATTTGTGGTGTCCTGTACTCATATATAATATATATATATATATATATATATATATATATATATATGCATGTATGCATGTGTTTTATTTGTTAAATTGTTATATATATATAGGGTAAAGGGGTAAAGACCCCCTTCGGTCATGAATGACCATGGGATTGCACCTAGAAAGTTACCCTCCTAGATACAAGTCCGGGCAAGGTTGTTTATGGAAGACCAGTTTATGGAAGACCAGCCATGCATACCGGCCTCTCCTCTCCACGCCACCAGTGTTATCCAAGGGAAAGGCAAAGGCCAATACAGCTTGGCACCAGTGACGTCGCAACTCATTTCTACAGTTGAGTGAACTGGAGCAACGTGAAATAAAGTGCCTTGCTCAAGAACACAACACGCAGCCCGGTCCGGGATTCGAGCTCACAACCTCACGATCGTAAGCTCGACGCTCTAACCACTGAGCCAAGCATTATGTAGAATATATTGTATATATTGTATGAAGGGTCGTGGGTAAGGCCAGAACAATGCGAAGTAAATGCAAGGCAAATCCCAAGAAAACAAATATATGAATTAATGCAGGCCTACCTTGCATTAAATATTTCATGGTTATGACCCGATTTTCAAGAAACTGTTTATATATATACATACATATATATATTTGTGTGTGTGTATGTATATATATAACTTATCAAGCCACCGGGTTTGTATACTAGACAGTTAAGTATCTATACATAAAATTTGACTGAAATTCATGGTGAGCGTCTGACTCAATCGGATGGTCATAGATAGCGGTGATATGTGGGTTCGATTCTAGCGTAGGTAAGCTCATCATTTTTCCGTCAATTGTTTAGATAATGTTGTTTTATCGGAGTATATTATTATTATTATTATTGAGTGAGAGAGCAGTTCATGCCATCAAAGTGACACTGGGGTTAAAATATACGAAGCCCAATATCCCATCATGACTACCCGTCTGATAAGGGTACACTAGGCACATGCATCAAAACCATATGTGCGCGACATGGTGATCTCATATCAAGATAAACAGCACATGACCTTGCAGGTGGGGCCCAGTTAGAATTTTCTTCTTGGTCAAGTAACCCATTCCGCTTAAAAGGTCCCTGAATAAGGGTTGTTTAGGATGTTGAACGAAAACCCATGTTTCCAGAGGTGAATCATTCAAACCCCAAAGAACCCTTCTCAACACATGGCTATATGCTTCCCACTACTTCTGCTCATGATCAGAGATGCACATATCGTCAGCCACTAAGGGACATGCTCAACTGGTTAAAGTCAAACAACTGACAAGCAAATCTGTGGTATTGAGCAGAATATTTGCTGTAGCCCATCTTTTATACCAAGACAAAAAACAATGTCCATGATAACACTCCCAATCAGTTAAGATCAGAAGCCACGAGAGCCACTGCCTGGTACTGATCAGGGCAAGGTACTGCATCAGGGCAGGTACTGATCAGGGCATTATTATATTATTATTATATTATTATTATTATTATTATATTATTATTATTATATTATTATTATTAATTATTATTATTATATTATTATTATTATTATTTTATATATTATTATTTATTATTATTATTATTATTATTATTATTATTGTTGTTGTTGTTTTATATATATATATATACACACACACAAGGTCTGGTCAATAGTATCCGGACTGTTCCCATAGTAACGAAGCTAAAGCATGCAGGGTGAAGCTGCTTGACCGTTAACTCTGCTGTGCATGCGCACCAAGTTTTAACGTTTTAGCTCATTTCTGTTGCTTACAGCAGTGTTTGGAAGGAAGGTGTGTAACGTGTGATCGTCACATTGAGCATGACAGAGAATGCTGTCATGGCGACATCTGCTCAGATTCCTACGGAAAGTTACAGAAAGTGTATGGAGAGAAGTGTATGAATTGCACACATGTGTATGAGTGGTTCAGATGTTACCAAAATGGCCGAAAAATGTCGACAGTAACGAACGTTCCGGGAGACCCGCAACCAGCAGAAGTGAGAAAAACTACGCAGATGCGGGTGCAGCTGTGAGGGAAAATCGTTGAATCACCATCCGTGAGTTATCAGAGGACGTGCAGATTAGTTACAGTTCGGTTCGATCCATTATCACTGAACATTTGGGTATGAGATGCGTGTCTACCAAGTTTGTGCCAAAGCTGTTTTCAGCTGACCAAAAGGACACTCGGGTTTCAGTTGCACAAGATCTTCTTCATTGTGTCGAGAACAATGAAAACTTTTTGGAAAAATTTCCGTAGGTCTCTGAGAAGGTACCACCAAGCTTTTGGGCAAAATTTGATGGTCAATCTGACGATCACAAGCTACACACGTTTCTTCCAAGAACTGCTGTAAACGGCAGAAGTGATCTATAACGTTGAAACTTAGTGCGCAGGCAGAGCAGAGTTCAAGGTCAATCTGTGCCAAGTGTCTTTACTCGGCGTGCTTTAGATTCGTTACCATGGCAACAACCTGGATACTTATTGATTAGACCACGTATATATGTATGTATGTATATTTATATATATGTATATTTGTTTATGTATAGATATTTGCATGTATGCAATATATATATATATTATATATATATTATATATATAATATATGTATATATATATGTGTGTATGTATGTATATTTGTATGCATATTTGATGTGTGTGTATATATATATATATATATAAATATCTACAAGGGGGTACCCAAAAAAAACGGAACTTTGCAATGTTATTTCATTCACATTTTACACGTTTACACTTTTATCACCTTCAAAGTATTGAAACAACGCATCGGCCCCGGCGTGTTTTCCACTATTTCAAGCAGTGCAAGAATCATTGCGATGTGATGCCTTTTAATGCATCTGTAGTGACGCTATTTTGAGAAGTTTTCAGCGCGCATGCGCAGAGTTGGATTACTTCCGGTAGACCGCCGGAAGTTCACTCATGCGCATGCGCAGAGAACTGCAAACTGAAAGTGTTCCCGCTAAATCTGTCGTTTTGAATCAGCAGCCCTACCGAGTGGACGTGACCAACCTTCTTTCAGGAAAAACCCTACATATAGAGAAGCTCTCTTCTAAGCGGGAACGAAGACAGTAATTTTGGCTCACCCAAGTGAACATTTGCGAACAGTCTTGTGGACTTGGCTACCGGTTCGCCCTTAAGGAAAATATATGTGTATATATATATTGTATTTGCGAAACCCGGAAAAAAAATAAAGTATTATTTATTGCTATTGAAGACAGTCGGATTTTGGTTTTCCCTTCGACAATTGTATGTGACAAGATAAGACAGACATCCCTCAAGTGTTCCTGAGACCTTCATCCTGTTACACATCCATAATTTTTTCTTCACCTCTTCCACATCTGCAAGTTCTATCGCACCTGCTTCCGTCACCAGTGATGACCTTCGAAAAAAATGGTCCGGACAACTTCCAACCATACTCTCAGTTCACGACGCACATTCAGTCGTGATTGCTTTTGATCTTCCATGAGAAAGCGAGGCACACATTTTGTTACAACTCTTTTCATTCACAATTCCTTGCTGAAAATTCGATGGTAGGGGCTCCTGAACATACCAGTCATATCAACAAGTTTTTCAATTGTTTGGTGATGGTCTTCCAAGATCATTTCATGAATTTTCATGATGTTTTCATTCATTCCAAAGGTCACTGGTCGTCTCGAACGATGTTGGTCTTCCTAAAGCGTGGAAACCACTCAGAATCTTGTGTTTTGCTCATGGCAGCGTCCTTGTAAGCTGTTTGAAGCTTTACAACAATTTTGGAGACCGTTTTCCCCCAGCAGAAAACAGAATTTAACGGAAACACGCTATTCCTTTGTTTCAGCCATCGGAAAAACCGACGAACAAAAATGCATCACGTGGCAGTACGACTCCAGCCGACAATGCCGGTTGGTAGACTGATGCTTGAGGGTTGCAGCAAGTGACTGCTAGCAGTAGAAGCCTGAACTACAACGGGTTTGTCATGCAGAAAACGTTCCCAGTTACTTTTGGGTACCCCTTCATATATGTATATTTGTATGTATATATACTTATATGTATATTTGTATTCTATTCTTTTATTCTTCTAATTGTTTCAGTCATTTGACTGTGGCCATGCTGGAGCACTGCCATTAGTCGAACATATTCTTTGTAAGCCTAATACTTATTCTATCGGTTTCTTTTGTCAAACCTCTAAGTTACGGATGCGTAAATACATCAACAATCAGTTGTCAAGCGATAGTATGTATGTATATTTATAAGTATGTATATATATATATTTGTTTGTATATTTCTATACATGTATACTTGTATGTATATATGTATGTATATATATATATGTATCTATCATCTATCTATATATATGTTATATATATATATATATATATATATATATATATATGTATATCTATTTGTAATTATGTATATATATCTATATATCTGTGTGTATGTCTATATACCTATATATACATACATATATATATAATATATATATATATATATATATATATATATATATATATTATATATATATATATATAATATATATATAATATATATATAATATAATATATATATATATATGAAAAATAAGTCAAAATAGAAAATGCTAAAATAATTTTATAAAGAACATTTCAGTACGGTTTCGGTCATTTTGAGACCTTTTCAACTGTAACGATTAGTAATTAAATTTAGAAAAATTAAAAGAAAAGTTTTTTTAAAGGAATATTTGTATAGTGTTCAAATATAAGTGGCATTTCTTGTGTTTCTGCCTTTCTCTGTCTCTCTTGTTTGCACTTGTGTGTTCGATATCGTTTTGAATATATATACATATATATAGTACAAAGTAAGATAGGAGTTATGAGGGTAACTTGATGATCGAAATGAATTTGTTCCTCCATTTTCTTATTTGTATTATATTATAATATATATATTTGTATGTATATTCTCTATGTATGTAGATTTGTATATATGTATATATATCCATATGTATTTTTGTATGTATATTTGTATGTATGTATGTATGTATGTATGTATGTATCTATCTATCTATCTATCAATTTATTGTGTACGTATGTATATCTCTATAGAGAAGTAATGTTAAACATCAAAGGATAAATCTAAGGTAATTAAGATCTCAATTAGTCATACATCATTAAGCTCCAACACTAAATCACATTGAGGCCAACTTGTATGCACTGCATACATAATCTGCTAAAAAGATCTTTAAGATCAACATATTTTGCATAAAGGCACAAATGTAGAAATTTCCCAAACAGTTCAAACTTTAATTAATAATTTAATACAGCTGCTTTGTTAAGATAAACAACACAGAAAGTATAATTAGATAATTGTAATACATAATCAATTAAATTAAATTAAATCTAATTAAAAAGCCTGCACTTATCCAAAACATCAGGAATGTTGTGTTATGTTAATCAGAAAAGCGAATGGTTTTTCTGATGATGTTGATAAAGTTTTAAATTAATTTAAATTAAATTAATTTAATGTAGATTAATTATGTATCATTATGTTTATCTTAATAAAACAGCTGTTCAGCACAGTTGATGTATGGAACAATATATGGAATTATACTTTTATGTTATATATATATATATATATATATTTATTTTTTTTTCATTCATATATATATATAATATATATATAAAATATATATATATATATATAATATATATATATATATATATAAAATATATATATATATATAATTATATATGTATTATATATATATATATATATATATTATATAATATATATATATATATATATGTATAGTATGTATGCATGTATGTATGTATAGTATCATCATCATCATTTAACGTCAGCTTTTCCATGCTGGCATGGGTTGGATGGTTTGACAGGAGCTGCCCAGGCTCCATGTTTGATTTGGTATGATCTCTATGGTTGGATGCCCTTCCTAATGCCTACCACTCTGAGTGTGTCATGGGTGCTTTTATGCACCACTTGCACAAGTGTATTTATGTGTGGCACCTGTACAAGTGCTTTTCATATGGCACCAGCATCCACGATGGAACCTGCAAGATTAGGAATGCTTAGCGTAGAGGGATGCAAGGGACATGCCTGTTATGCAAGGACAATATACATATATATATATATATATGGGCATATATATATATATATATAATATATATTATATATATATATATATATATATAGTTAATCTAGACATGAACAAGCAAGAAAAAACAACAATGAGAGGACGTGGAATATGTACAGTGTTATTGGATGCTCAGGAAAGGAAAGAAACAAAAGAGGATTTCATATTTCGAGTGGAGCTCTTCATCAGAATATAGAAAGAGTCCAAAGAAGGGAAGCCGGAGAAAAAAAATCACCAACGATACACATGGCGATGATGATGATGGTGATGATGGTGATGAGAATTATGATGACAACAATGGTGTTGATGATGATGATAATGATGATGATAACCTTTAAAACACTTCCATGGAAGTATTTCTTTTTTTCCCTCTCAGAGAAGCTGCTTACTTGTTGCAATAATATTTGTGTTGAGGCTTTGTATTTGAAGAATTAGATGTCTGTAGTCTTTCCGTTCCAGCACTACTTAAGCAGATCTCTAACCCTTTCACTACCGTATTGCCGCTAAAGAATGCTGCCCTTTGTTTCAATTAATTTTTTTTTTTTCTAATAATGAAGATTCTAATAAAATAACTTTTGTCATTATTAAACTGGTGTTAGGAACATAAATTAATATAGAATTTTGATGAAAGGTTTTAATTTAAATGTCTTGAAAACATTAACCCTTTAGCTAGCAGATTATTTGTGTCAATATAATGATTATTTATGCAGTCATCACCATCGTCATCACCACCACCACCATCATCATCATCATCATCATCATCATCATCATCATCAACAACATCATCATCATCATTGTCATCACCATGGCCAATATCATCATCACCACCACCACCATCATCATCATCATTGTCATCACCATGGCCACCATCATCATCATCATCATTGTCATCACCATCACCACCATCACCATCACCACCATCACCATCATTGTCATCACCATCATCATCATCATCATCATCATCATCATCATCATCATCATTGACATCACCATCATCATCATCATCATCATCATCATCATCATCATCATCATGAATTAATGTACTCCTTCCATACTGGCTTGGATTGGATAGTTTGACAAGCGCAGGTAAGTCAGGAGACAGTGCTAAGCTCTGCTATCTGTTTTTGTATGGTTTCTATGGCTGGATGCCCTTCCTAATGCCAACCACTTTACAGAGTGTGTACCAGCTGCTTTTTATGTGGTATCAATACCAGTGAAATCACCAAATAATTTACTTGTCAAGACCCCTCCCCTCATGCACACACACACCCTCAACTGAGGTGTGAAAGGTGGCTTTGTGCTAGATGAGAGGTTAGAGTACTGGGACAGAAACAGGTGTCTGGCAGTAAAGGAGATACATGGCAAACTCAGTTGGAGAGAAGGAGAGATACAAAGAGAGAGAAATGGAGGAGAGATAGAGAAGGAGAGAGGAGAAAGAAAGATGAGAGAGGGAGTAAGGAGGAGAGAGAGAAGGAAGAGAGAGAGAGTAAGGAGGAGAAAGAGTAGTAAGAGAGAGAAAGAAGGAGAAGAGAGAGAAAGAGAAATGGAGGAGAGAGAGAAGGAAGAGAGAGAGTAAGGAGGAGAGAGAGAAGGAAGAGAGAGAGTAAGGAGGAGAGAGAGAAGGAAGAGAGAGAGTAAGGAGGAGAGAGAGAGTAGTAGGAGAGAGAAAGAAGGAGGAGAGAGGGATGGAAGAGACAGATAGAAAGAAGTGGGAAGAGAGGAAATAGGAGATAGACAGAAAGAAAGAAGATAGCAAAGATGCAATGGGTGGTGGCATGTACAGTCAAGTTACACAGAAGTGTATATAAATGAATTAACTACACCATTATCTTGTAGGTGGAGGCACATGGCTTAGTGGTTAGGGTGTCAGCATCATGATCGTAAGATTGTGATTTCGATTCCTGGACCAGGTGACGTGTTGTGTTCTTGAGCAAAATACTTCATTTCACGTTGCTCCAGTCCACTCAACTGGCAAAAATGACTAGCACTGCGATGGACTGGTGTCCTGTCCAGCTGGGGAACACATACGCCATAGAAACCGAGAAACCAGGCCCATGAGCCTGGCTAGGCTTTAAAAGGGCCCAAGTGAAGGCGCGTGGCTTAGTGGTTAGGTGTCAGCATCGTGATCGTAAGATTGTGGTTCCGATTCCTGGACCAGGCGACGTGTTGTGCTATTGAATAAAACACTTCATTTTACGTTGTTGCAGTCCACTCAGCTGGCAAAAATGAGTAACGCTGCGATGGACTAGCATCCCGTCCAGCCGGGGAACACATACGCCATTGAAACCAGGAAACCAGACCCATGAACCTGGCTAGGCTTTAAAAAAGGGCGCATCTATTTTAATTATATTTTCTTGTAGCTTTGAGATTGTCAATGATGTGACTGTTTATTCTTAGCATGACATTGTAGTGTAGGTGCAAGAGGCCAGATCTGGCCAGTTTGAACATTAAAACCCAGGTAAAATATTCGAGCTGGATACGGCCAGTTTAAATGCTTAAAGGGTTAAACATGTTTCATAGAATCAGGAACAGTCTCAGGCGTTCTCTTCCAAAAGGTTTAACTGTTTCTACCAGTATTTTCTTGGCAGCAAGAATCTGAAACTTGAAACTGCCATTTCTTGGTACCTTACAGTTCATGTTCGTGTTCTGTGGCATCTGGATTCCTCATTGATTTATTCTCGTTCCCACAATTGTTCTGTTGTTGCATCGTGTTATGATAATATGCGAAGCGCAGAGCTTACAATATGCCCAAAAATACCACCACTACCACCACCACCACCACCACCACCACTACTACTACAACTACTACAAAAATGATGATGACAACAACGGCGATCACTACCACTACTACTACTACTACTACTACTACCACTACTACTACCACCACCACCACCACTACTACTACTACTACTATTACTACCACTACTACTACTAAGACAACAACGATGACAATGATGATAACAACTACTACTACTACTACTACTACCACCACCACCACCACTACTACTACTACTACTACTAAGACGACAACGACAATGACAACAGCAACAACGATGACAATGATGATAACAACAACTACTACTACTACTATTACTACTACTACTACTACTACTACTACTGCTGCTGCTGTTATTGATACTGCTGCCACAGTCACCATCGCCACCACCAACACATTCCCCACCACAATCACCACCACTGCCACTAGGACCAGCGCAGCTGCCGCAACTACTGATGCTGCTACTGCTGTGAAAGTTTATATCATGCAGCTAATACTAAGCATAAAAGAAAAAAAGATATTTTTTAAAAAATAATTATAAATACACCTTTATATTGGTTTACAGGTAATAAAAAAGGTATCAATTGCACATGTTCTTTGATAGACAATAATTTTTCTTTTCTTAAATACTGAAATATGAAACTAAAGAAGTTTTTATTTAATAACAATCAGAAATGTTGAATTGTAAATAGGCGCAGGAGTGGCTGTGTGGTAAGTAGCTTGCTAACCAACCATATGGTTGTGGGTTCAGTCCCACTGCGTGGCATCTTGGGCAAGTGTCTTCTGCTATAGCCCCGGGCCGACCAATGCCTTGTGAGTGGATTTGGTAGATGGAAACTGAAAGAAGCCTGTCGTATATATGTATATATGTGTATATATATATATGCGTTTGTGTGTCTGTGTTTGTCCCCCTAGCATTGCTTGACAACCGATGCTGGTGTGTTTGTGTCCCCGTCACTTAGCGGTTCGGCAAAAGAGACCGATAGAATAAGTACTGGGCTTACAAAGAATAAGTCCCGGGGTCGATTTTCTGGACTAAAGGTGGTGCTCCAGCATGGCTGCAGTCAAATGATTGAAACAAGTAAAAGAGTAAATAGTAAAAGAGAGCTTTACAAAAATATTTACACTGGTTTTCAAGGACTCATACATCACAAATTGTCTCCTTGATGTTAAATGCAAAACTTACAAAAAAGTCTAAGGGGGGTTTTATTTTTTATTTTTGTAACAACAAGCAGAAGTGTTGATTTATGTTGAGTTAAGCACATTTACAACATAAATAATTTATCTAAAGTTGTAATCTTAGAACAACCAAACCATGTAAGGTTATTTAGGTTAAAGTTATATATTTTGTAAAGGGGAAAAATATATTTTAAAACTAATTTGCGGTTCCTCTGAAGGATTCCTGTGGTAATGTTACTTGACAAGGGTGCATGGCTCAAGGATCAGCTTCTGTTTCTTCACTTTGAGGAGTCACAACTCCAGTAGAAAAGAAATGTGGTTGGAATGTCACAGGAAAGAACCACAAAAGTGGATTCTTCAAGCCAAGCCAAGCTAACTGGCAAGAGGTCCAAGGATAGACTGAAAAATGAGATCTTTTATTTTTAGCTTTTTTTTTTTTTACTTCTTTCAGTCATTTGACTGTGGCCATACTGGGGCAATACCATGAAGAATTTTAGTTGAATGAATTAATTAATTCTAGTACTTACCCTTTTTTAAGCCTGGTATTTATTCTATTGGTCTCTTTTGCCAAACCATTAAGTTACAGGGACATAAATACACCAGCACTAGTTGAAAGTGGGAGACAAACACAAACACAAATTCACACACACATATATATATATCAAATATAAATTAGAGATAAAACCACTATTATTCAACTTAAACAGTGATAGACATAAACCAATACATAATAACAAGTATTATATATGATAATTAATTTTTTTTTCCAAAAGGAATAAAATGAATGATAAATATAATTAAACTTAATACTAAATTGAATTTTTCCCTGTAAGTTTGGAGTTATACTCCCTAATATATATATATATATATATATATATATATATATATATATATATATATATATATATATATATATTATATGATGGCTGCCCCCTCATTATCGTGTATGGCCATTGCACGAAGCTTAACTGTTACTGGTGCTGTGATCGAACACATATATATACATACATATATATATATATCTATATATATATAAAAGAGAAGTTGTGTGGTGTCTGTCTCCTACGATTTAGATTCCTAACAACCCCCACATTTTGTGGTGCAGTTTAACCAAAACCGGGTATCTTATAGTCGTGATTCATATCGAGCCCTTCTGGGTATTAGCACGCGTCTACGATGAGTCTACGATTTAAAAAAAAATTTACCATCATTTTTATCCATTTTTTTGCTATTATATAAGGGAAGTAACTCTCTAAAATGTCTACGATGAGTCTACGATTTAAAAAAAAATTTACCATCATTTTTTTCCATTTTTAATGCATTTTTTGCTATTATATAAGGGAAGTAACTCTCTAAAAATGCTTATATAGTTATTTCCCTTACAAACCCGAGCAACGCCAGGCGATACTGCTAGTATATATATATATATATGAAATACACACACACACACATATATATATATATATGAGTCTAGGACATTTACCCCTATTGGACAATAACCCCCACCCAACGATAATTAGCCCTGAGGACAACAGATGATGATTTAAAACTTCTTGATATATTGGAGAGGGGGTAATTGCTCTAGCAGGTAGTTGTCGTCGGTGTAATTGTCCTGATACAATATATACAGCCTTAGCCAAAAGTTTTAGGCCACCCCAATGTTTTGTGGTTCTGCTATCTCCATGTTAATGAAATTCGTGCACATGGTAGATTATGATATATTCCACAATATACAATACTTTTAATATCTGGCTGACCCTCCTTTAGTATCAATTACTGCTTTTATATGGTTAGGTATTGAATCAACTTGTTTCTTGCAGGTGCTAGGATCAATTTTTCTCCATTCTTCTCTCAACTTTTGGTGCAAATGCTCTTTATTTTTAATTAGTGTTTTCCTGATAGCTTCACCAAAAGTTCCCCATAGTTGTTCAAGCGAATTTAGATCGGAACTTTGAACTGGTCAGTCCATGGGAACAATACCCTGTGTCTCAAACCATTGATGAGTATTCTTTGCTGTATGACATGGAACATTGTCCTGTTGAAAGATAACACTTTTTTTGACCCTCCTGAATGCAATTTAGCAATTGATGGCTCTAAAACATCTGATAACATAGAAGCATAGGTAGCTGAATTTATCCTTCCCTGACATAAAAACATTTTTCCAGATCCTGTGGCAGACATGCAGGCCAACAATATGATGGAACCAACCCAATGTTTTACGGTTGGTACCAGACATTCAGCTTTAAATGCTTCCCCAAGTCTGCAATGCATGAAAGTTGCAACAGATGTACCAAAAACCTGCAAACTAATATTAGCTTTATGCTGGATACTTTTTTATATGTAACCAGTTACATTAAGTTTATATGTTGATTGAATACATGTACTATCTTACCTCGTAGTTACTTTCATCAGATCATATGACTGTTGACCATTACTGGTCCAATTTGAGTGGTTTTTGGCCCACAGAAGACGTTTTTCCATATTCGCTTCAGAAACCCATAGCTTTACAGCCTTTCTGACCATACTCTACAAGCCTTCTTCTAACAATTCTGGTTGATATTTGTGAAGTATTTGCCTTGTTGAAGTCTGTACTGAGCGCCGACAATGTTTTTCTCCTGTTTCTGAGCAACTGACAGATGATGGATCTATCATCACAAGGTGATGTAATCATTTTTCTACCTGTTCTTTGCATTCTCTTCTAATTTTTTGTCTCTCTGAAGTACTCGAGAGTCGTTTGCACTGCACATCGAGAACATTTCATCTTCTGAGCATTTTGCCTTTGTGACATTCTATCTTCTTGATGAGCTATGATTTGACCTCTCTCACACTCAACTCAACTCCCTTGTTTTAGGCATTTTTCTGTTTTTTAAACTGTATCTACAATGTATTTTAGCATAAAACTCTGAAATAATCAAGGAAACATAAGTTAATTTTGGACGTTGGTCTTACTCATAATTTGTTGCATATGTACAGTACAGTACAAAAGTGGTAATTGATGCTTAAGGAGGGTCAACAAGATATTAAAACTAATGTATATTGTGAAATATGCCATAATCTACCATGTGCACGAGTTTCATTAACATTGAGATAGCAGAACCCCAAAACATTGGGGTGGCCTAATACTTTTGGCCAAGGCTGTATATATATATATATGTTGACTGGTGATACAGTATGGACAAATTTTCGAAATCCAATGAATCTTTATATAGTTATACAGTTACGAAATTTTACAAATATACTTTTTCAAGGAGATATGGTATACCTATTATAATGAGTAATACTACATGTACTTTTCATATTTTTTATAGTGTGATGTAACTCTTTGGAATAACAATGTTTGCGGCTGAAGAGAGCTTTAAACCATCTTTTATATCAATTATACACTGATGTAAGAACGGATTGTTTATAAAGCTTGAAAGACGTGTACCGTGATATCCTTTGTGTTCTGTTTTTGATTTTATTTGATATATGTATTTATATGTATACGACGAGTTTCTTTCAGTCTCTATCTACCAAATCCACTCACAAAGCTTTGGTTAGCTCGAGGCTATAGTAAAAGACACTAGCCCAAGGTGCCATGCCATGGAACTGAACCTAGATCCATGTGTTTTGGAAAGTAAGCTTCTTATCACACATCCATGCCTGCATCTATAAGATAGTTGAATAATATCTGTAGTCTCAGTTGAACACCTTTGGGAATCCATCTGGAAAGTCTAATTATGGTTGCTTCTGATAAGACCCTATGGAGGATTACCTGAGGACTTTACCCTCACAATGCTCCAGGTTTTGCCTTATATAATGATTTGAATAATTGCTATTTAACCTATTAAGCTTAAATGAAACAGCTGTAAGGGACTATGGTTGAGTTTTGCAGATAAATTTTTATTAAATGTTATATCTCCATTTTCTTACTTTCTTTTGAATGATTATAAACCATGATTTATATATATAACTTATATCTATACATATTTATATTTATACATATATGTATATATGTATATGTGTGTGTGTGTGTGTATATGTATGTATATATATGTGTGTACATATATATATATATATTATATATATATATATATATAATATATATATATATATATATATATATATATATATATTATATATATGATATATATATATATATATATATATATATATATATATATATATATATATATATATATATATATATATATATATAGGGAGATGTACTCACATAGCAAGTAATTTGATCTGAGATCGTGTGCTGAAACGAAAACAATTGCAGCGTGGAAGGTGTTTATAAGCCATTTAAGAAACACACAAAAGCCGTTCGATTCACTCCAACATTTAAGTTTAATTTGTCAAAATATTTTCGTCGCTAAAATCCGCGACCTGTTCACTGACAAAGTCCGTGCTGCATCTCGGACTTTGTCAGTGAACAGGTCGCGGATTTTAGAGACGAAAATATTTTGACAAATTAAACTTAAATGTTGGAGTGAATCGAACGGCTTTTGTGTGTTTCTTAAATGGCTTATAAACACCTTCCATGCTGCAATTGTATATATATATATATATATATATATATTATATATATATATATTATATATATATATATATATTATATATATATATATATATATATGTAGGTATGTATATATAGGGGATCCTAAAATTAAGGCATCTGAAGTTTTGGGCTTTAATAACTATCGATAAATGTAATAAGATATGAAAATTTTACATCATTATAAAAGTTTACTTAGTCTTCTTTTTGTTTCGGACTAAATAAATTCAGATTTATAAATTGGATAATGGCTATGGACTGAAATACAATCATAACCCTCAACAAAGGAGGTGAAGGTAATATAGCTTTACCAAAAAAGCTTAAAATTAACTGAACAGTCTGGAAAATTGTCAAGAAATTTCAAGAGACTGGTTCTACCACTGATTGATCTGGATGTGGCTGAAAGAAAAAAATGTGTGAGGAGCCCTTAGTTTATCAAAAGTACCAGAGAAAAGACATAATGAAATACTCATCATTCCATCAGAAAGCTGGCTGCCACAGCAAAAATAAGGCAAACATAAATTTATTGAGTGAGGAAGGAGGATTTCAGGACCAACCATATAAAATGATCTGCTGTCATGAGCTCATGCAAGTTTATAAGGCCATGAAGATGGAGGGAAGTCGTCTTATCCTGTGTCAAATTGCTGAAGGTATGATGCCCAACCTGGTGTTCAATGATAAAAAGTAATTTGACATGAAACAGACAATAAACCACCAGAATGACTGACTTTGAAGTGTATCTGGTTTTGTTGATGTTAAACTTGTAAACAGACAGCAAAATCTACAGTCAGTTATGGTTTGGGCAACTGTGATATCTACTGGAAGTTCTCCCCTCATTTTTGTGGCATCAAAATCAAATTTGATGACTGGCATCCGTGCTAGTGGGGTGCAAAGAGCACCGTACGAGTGTAATCATTGACAGAGCAGCTAACCGGCTTCCATGCCAGTGGCACTTAAAAGGCACCATTCGAGCGTGATCATTACCAGCGTCGCCTTACTGGCACTTGTGCCCATGCTAGTAGGGTACCAAGATCACCATCCGAGCATGATCATTGCCAGAGCGGCTATCTGGCCTCCGTGCCGGTGGCACATAAAAGACACCATTCAAGCGTAATTGTTACCAGCATCGCCTTACTGGCACCTGTGCCAGTGGCATGTGTAAAAGATTCGAGTGAGGTCATTGCGAGTACCGCCTGACTGCTCCCATGCCGGTGGCATGCAAAAAGCACCCACTACACTCTTGGAGTGGTTGGCATTAGGAAGGGCATCCAGCTGTAGAAACTCTGCCAGATCAAGATTGGAGCCTGGTGCAGCCATCTGGTTCACCAGCCCTCAGTCAAAATCGTCCAACCCATGGTAGCATGGAAAGCGGACGTTAAACGATGATGATGATGATGGGTGTTAAAATTAATACCAAGCAATACATTAGCGACATTCTGTAAGCTGAACCATAGGTGAGTGAGCACTTTAAAGGCACACCTTGGAGCCTCCAACAGGACTTGGTACCTTCCCATAGCGCCAAACAAACACAACACTGGATTCAGAAAAACATTCCGTCTTTCATAGGCAAGGATGTATGGCCCGCAAGAAGCCCCGATCTCAAATTGTTAGATTTTTTTTGTTTGGTCTATTTTCAAGATGAGGGTCTCAAGCACTCCTCATGCTTTGCTCAACCCTCTGAAGGCAAAACTGCACCAGGAATGGGCTTCAATTCCACAAGAACAGCTGCATGCCACATGTAAAGTATTCATACCAAGACTTAAGTCTGAGGTTTGAAACAGAGGTGGTCATATCAAATAAATGTGATAGTATCCATAAATGTGGTTGCGTTTCCTTTACCATTGCACTTCAATGCTCAGACCTGAAATATAACAATATTTTGCTTTGGCAAAATTGATAAAAGTTGGTTGCCTTAATTCTGGAACACTTATTTTTCTTATGAACGTTAAATAATAATGCCAATTGTAGCAATGCTTCATTCTCTAACTTGAGTGAGCAAATAACAGCACGATCGCCCAAACTCAAAATCTTTAGGGAGATACTGCTTTACGTATGAATGTACCTGATGTGACCCAGACTGCAAAATTGAGGCAACACAACATAATGTATGGAATCCCCCACCCATGAGGGACAATAGTAAATAGGTCAAAATGAATGCCATACAAAAAAAAAAAAAACCAATACCAAATCCATCTCCTATTTACTTAATCAATTATTATTTTCTCAACTAACACTGTGGAATTCCTGAAGTATATCCACCGGAAATATACACAACTGCGGATAACACTAGGTAGCCCAAACTGTACCAGTGCTTTACTCAACACATCAGCACACTAATCAACATATATTCATTAGCCCAAAATATTACATATATATATCATCATCATCATCATCATGATTGTTTAACGTCCGTTTTCCATGCTAGCATGGGTTGGATGGTTCGACTGGGGTCTGGGAAGCCAGGAGGTTGCACCAGGCTCCGGCCTGATCTGGCAGTGTTTCTACAGCTGGATGCCCTTCCTAATGCC
>NC_043016.1:7870301-7897801 GCF_006345805.1 Octopus sinensis | reverse complement strand
CCAGGCTGACCAAAAACCTTGTGAGTGGATTTGTTAGATGGAAACTAAAAGAAGCTTGTCTTATATATATATATATATATAGGATCACGGTTTCGATTCCCAGACTGGGCGTTGTGAGTGTTTATTAAGTGCAAACACCTAAAGCTCCACGAGGCTCCGGCAGGGTGGTGGTGGCAATCCCCGCTGTACTCTTTTGCCACAACTTTCTCTCACTCTTTCTTCTGTTGGCCTGCTCACTTAGCCAGCGGGGTGGTGTCATTTGAAGGCTAAAACAATGCGAAGCGCATTGTGACCAGTGATGTGCAGCAACATCTGATAGCCTGGTTGGTCACGGTGATCACGGTGGTGTGTATATACCATGTGAAACGGTAGCTTTACAGTGACATCATTCTCCACATTAGCAACAAAATGTGGGACTGGAATCTTTACAAGCAGAGTTCTTCAATTGCTGAAAGCAGTGGCTGGACTATCTCAATTATCATCATCAACAACAACAGCCACCTAATGGATGTTCACAGCTAGTGCAGGTGCATGTACACTTTAAGTTGCTCCATGTGGATGTCTATGTATGTGTGTGTGTGTATGTATATATATATATATATATAGATGAACATCTTGTGAAGACCTGTTGAGGCAAGTGAAAATCAAAATCAAAATCAAATCAAATCAAATCAAAATAGATGAACATCAATAGAATTTGTATCTTTGTGGTACCAGTGCCGGTGGCATACAAGAAGACCATCCGAACGTGGCCGTAGCCAGTACCGCATCGACTGGCCTCCGTGCTGTGGGCACGTAACAAACACCATCCTATCGTGGCCGTTCGCCAGCCTCATCTGGCACCTGTGTCGGTGGCACATAAAAACACCATCCGAGCGTGGCCGTTCGCCAGCCTCGTCTGGCACATGTGTCGGTGGCACATAAAATCACCCACTACACTCTCGGAGTGGTTGGCGTTAGGAAGGGCATCCAGCTGTAGAAACACTGCCAGATCTGACTGGCCTGGTGCAGCCTTCGGGCTCCTCAGACCCCAGTTGAACCGTCCAACCCATGCTAGCATGGAAAGCGGACGCTAAATGATGATGATGATGATGATGATATATATATGTATGTATACCCACTACACTCACGGAGTGGTTGGCGTTAGGAAGGCCATGCAGCTGTAGAAACACTGCCAGATCAGACTGGAGCCTGGTGCAGCCTCCATGGCTTACCAGACCCCAGTCGAACAGTCCAACCCTTGCTAGCATGGAAAACGGATGTTAAATGATGATGATATATTATATACACAGTGAGCACTGATGCCTGCTGGGTTTGGCTACTCTGCATTGATAAAGGATAAATACCCTGAAACATGTCTGCAGATGCCTGACCAGCAAGGGGAAGTGGCTGACCTCCCCTGTTCGAAAGTTATAATGGACACAGGTTCGCATGTCATATAGCTAGCCAGAGACGATGGCCTCTTGGAGCTAATCAACGGAAGCTTTAGTCTTATATTTATGGACTGCCATATGAGGTTGATGAAAACTGTTAATTTCCAGTACCGTTGCCATAGTCTCCTTTAGAGAGACTTAAAAATTTTAATATTTATATACTTGGATTTCAGAACAACCTGCTGTGCTTGAGGAGACCTATTGAGTCAAGTACATGAAAATCGAAATAAATATCAATGGAAATAGTAGTTGTGATACCTGTGCCAGTGGCACGTAAAAAGCACCATCCAAACGTGGCCGATGCCAGCGCCGCCTTGACTGGCTTCCGTGCCAGTGGCATGTAAAAAGCACCAACTGATTGTGACCGCTGCCAGACTCCCCTGGCACAGGTGCCAGGGGCACGTAAAAAGCACCCACAACACCCACGGAGTGGTTGGCGTTAGAAAGGGCATCCAGCTGTAGAAACACTGCCAGATCAGACTGGAGTCTGGTGCAGCCTCCTGGCTTCCCAGACCCCGGTTGAACAGTCCAACCCGTGCTAGCACAGAAAACGGACGTTAAACGATGATGATGATGATATATATATATATATATGTATGATGTATATATATATATATATATATATATATACACACAGACGTGCAGGAAGTAAATAGACACCTTGAATTCAAAATTTCTGATCTAAGCATCTTAATATCTATTCATCAGTGTAGAATTTACAATGTAATTATTCTTTTCTATTCCAGGCACCACTATATTAAACATTTGTGAAGAGTAACCATGCCACACACAAAAAATTCAGCAGAACTGTCAGACTTTCAAAGTGGTTGTATTGTTGGGCAATCTGAGGCTTTTAAAGAATTAGTTTTGTTTGTTTTGATACAGTTCTTTAGAGAGAAAAATTTCCATAATTCTTCAAATTCCTCTTGCTACTGTTAATAGAATTATAGTGCAATTCAAAAGCCAAGGTAAAGAATCAACAGATTCTCATCCCGACCGACCTGGACCCTTGGAAAGGAAGCTTTGCTGTTTGAAGAGAATTGTGGAAAATGAACCCCCGTTTGAAGGCTTCTGACATTGCAAAACAGCTAGAAGTTAGTCCAAGAATGTGTGTTACATATCTGCATAAGCTTGGGTATTATGGACGATCAGCTGGAAGAAAACCTCTCCTTCAACCAATTAATATCATGGAAAGAAAGAAATGGGCTAAGGAGATGTCAGAAAAATCCAGTTCATTTTGGGACAGAGTGATTTTCTCAGATGAATCCAGATTTGTATTATTTTCAGACAGTGGATGTGTTTGGGTCTGGAGGCTTTCCAATCAAGAATTTGATTTGAAGCGACTCCAACCAACTGTGAAACATGGTGGTATCGCGATAAAGGTATGGGGAGCTGTCACCTGCAATGGTTGTTCTGAGCTGATTGAATCTGTTGGAAACATAAACTCTGAAAAATACATTGAAATATTTAAGCAAGGACTACTTCCGATGTATTCACATGATAACATAACGAAAAATGAGTTTGTATTCATGGAAGATGGGGTTCCATGCCATACAACGAAAAGGAATCAACAATGGCTGACTGAAAATGGGATCAAAAAGCTTCCTTAGCCAAGCCAATCTCCTGACATGAACCCATTTAAAAATCTGTTAACAGCATTGTGTGCAAGTCCTTTCCATTTTCTTTCACGCACAGATAAATTTTTCACTATAAACCTTAACGGTCGTAAAGACACTATATCAGTGGATAGACTAAAAAAGGCCTTCATAGAGAAAACTGTCCCTGTTCCCACTGCAGACGACACACACACACACAGCATTACAAACATGGCCCACACACCCACCTTTACATTTCCATGACTACCACAGGGATTGACCTGGTACCGGTCAAGGATTCTGGATTATTTTACTTGTTTTTTTACTTATTTTAAAAATAATCTCTGGTTAATCGTTGAGAGGACATTGGTGTTGCCTAGACAGAGATTTGCACTCTCTGAGTGCTCTTGTTACTATTGTTGTTGTTGCTGTTGTTATTAATCTGAAACCAGGCATCAACCTTGGGATAAGCTAGTCTGCAGAATACTAGATAATAACAGAAATAATAACAGCATCAACATACAAACATTCCATACAGGCATAAATAATGTATATCCAAATAAATGGATTCAGAAGATGTAAATTCACAGACACAGGTGCACACACACATACACACACACATACACACACACACTTGCATACAAGCACATTCATATACATATTATTTGGTGGTACACTCTAACACACATACACACACACATATACACATACACACACACACATGCATACAAGCACATTCATATACATATTATTTGGTGGTACACTCTAACACACATACACACACACATACACACACATACACACACACATACGCACACACTCACACACTTGCATACAAGCACATTCATATACATATTATTTGGTGGTACATTCTAACACACATACACACACATACACACACACACATATACACACACACACATACACACACACATACACACACATACACACACATACACACACACGTGCATACAAGCACATTCATGTACATATTATTTGGTGGTACACTCTAACACACCTACACACACACATAAACACACACACATACACAGATGCATGAGTGTGAGCTTCTGTGTGTGTGTGTTTGTCTCTGTGTGTGTGTGTATGTGTGCATGCGTGTGTATGTCTCTCTCTATCTGTCTGTCTGTCTGTCTCCCTCCCTCTCTCTCTCTCACACACTATATGAGTGCATATGTTTGAGGGTTACCAATGAAATTTTCAGGAAAACCTTAGACCAGGCTTAGAAAATGAAATACTGACTCAAAACTAGGAAAAAAAAAAAAAAAAAACCAGCCTAGCTTATAAAAATATTGTATCTAAATAGAACTACAGCAGTTATTTACTTAATTTTATCTGTAGAACACAGTAATCATTCCTTTTTGTCTTCAATTCCTCTTGAAAGAATAACTGATTCATTATTTCTTGCCTGTATTTTTCTTCTTTCCTTTTTTTTTTATTAAATTCTTTCCAAGTATTGTTTGCATAGAGCATATTTTCTCAAGTCCTTGATTAATTCTTTTGCAGGTATTCAATATCATTTCTTGTAACACATTGCATTGGAAGTGATCTATCTTTTCAGTCACTGCTTTTAAAGAATTAGTTTTTATTTGTTTTGATACAGTTCTTTAGAGAGAATAATATTCTGCCGACACATGCTGACAAATGTGGTATGATATTCAAATTAGTCTTTAAAAATCAGATAGAAAATCATCATCGTTATGATGAAGATCAACATCATCATAATTTAGCATTTTTTTCTTTATTCATATACATATTATCTTAATCGAAGGAGAGGAGCTTTCTCCGTCCGGGTTGCGGATCCGTGGAACAAGCTGCCAGACGAGATGGTGAAGATGCCGACGACCGCTTTGTTCAAAGCCTCCCTGGACCTCCAGTGGCCTGAACTCTTTACATGAACACCACCCTGTACTTAACTCCATGTCCCCCTACATGGCCTTGCTATTTGCTTTTGAGCCAAATTAACTAACTAACTAACTAACTAACAAGGACAGACAAAGGGATTAAGTCAATTATATCAACCCCATTTAGCATTTACTTTTCCATGCTTGCATCAGTCAGATGGAATTTGTTGAGGCAGACTTTCATCAGACCCTGTTGTTGCCAATCATCGCCTGATTGCAAGATGGGTAATAATTCCTCATGGCCAGACATATTTTCATGGAAGATTGCAAATGAAAGAAAATGCTTGCATGATAGTGGCACTTGTTGACAACCTTTCAAACAATGTCAAGGGAAGGAGAAAGTAACACACGCATAGACAAACAAACATAATGGGCTTCATTCAGTTTCCATCTATCAAATCCATTCATAAGGCTTTGGTTGGTCTAGGACTACAGTAGAAGACACTTGTCCAGAGTGCTTTCCAATGGTACTGAATCTGGAACCATGTGACTGGAATGCAAACTTCTCACTACCGTAAAAAAAAAATGTTTTAAATCGGGAAGTCTGTGCCTTATGTCTTATAAATCATATTTTTTTCTTTATTTTTTTTTATTGCTCACAGGGGGCTAAACATAGAGGAGACAAATAAGGACAGACAAATGGATCAAGTCAATTATATCAACCCCAGTGCATAACTGGTACTTATTTAATCAACCCTGAAAGGATGAAAAGCAAAATCAACCTGGGAGGAATTTGAACTCAGAACGTAACGACAGATGAAATACCTGTTTCTTTATTACCCACAAGGGGCTAAATACAGAGAGGACAAACAAGGACAGACAAAGGGATTAAGTCAATTATATCAACCCCAGTGCGTAACTGGTATTTATTTAATCAACCCTGAAAGGATGAAGAGCAAAATCGACCTTGGAGGAATTTGAACTCAGAACGTAACAGCAGATGAAATACTGTTAAACATTTTGCCCGGCGTGCTAACGATTCTGCCAGCTTGCCATCCTTTTAGATCATATTGATATTTAGGAATATTTTCTATAGCGATAAAGAAATTATCTTGTGTCAAACAAAAACTTTTTTGCTGATCATGAAGTTATTTTAGAAAACTTTCTGCCATAACAGATGAAAACTGCAGCACTAGAGGGATATCAGAAAAGAGATGTACTTAGATCACAATCCACTTCAGAGTTGAATATCTTTAATTTAACATTAATTATATCTACACTGAAAAAAAAAAAAAAACAGGTGTTTCCTTATTTAGATGCAAAATTCCTTGTAAGATTTCAAACAGCAGTAAATGTTCAAAAATTGAGCTCATCATCAAAAGGCTCACTAAGGTATTGTTGCCTTTATTTAAAAAAGCTTGAGAGGCGGTTGGATGGAACTTACACTCGCCTCCTTATGAGAGCTCAGAATCTCTCGTGGAAGCGTCATCCAACCAAAATGCAAATATATGGGAAGCTACCACCTGTGTCATCTCTTGTGAAAGGTAGGAGAGTCCAGTTTGATGGACTTTGTTGTAGAGCTGGAAACGAGGATATTCCTGGGGAAGAGGAACCCTGGTGTAGCTCTCCTTATGTGAGCTCAGAATCTCTCGTGGAAGCGTCATCCAACCAAAGTACAAATATATGGGAAATTACCACCTGTATCATCTCTTTTGAAAGGTAGAAGAGTCCAGTATGCTGGACATTGTTGTAGAGCTGAAAACGAGGTAATTTCTACTCTTCTCCTCTGGAAGCCATCTGCTCGCGATACCAGAGGGCACACACTCTCCTGCCCTGATGTAATCTCCAGGGATACAGGCATCCAGCAACAGGACCTCCGTAATGCTATGATGGACCGTGAAGTCTGGCGTAACATAGTAAATTCCATTGTCTCGACCACGGTCGAACAATGATGATGAAAGGCAAACATCATCAACTCTTAAGCAATCAGATTTTTCTGTCAAATGCAATGTTTATTTTGAATTAGTAAGGTGGCAGACTGGCAGAAACGTTAGCACACCAGGTGAACTGCATAGCAATATTTTGTTTGTCTGTCGACTTTGCCTTTCATCCTTTCCGGGTCGATAAATTAAGTACCGGTTGCGTACTGGGGTAGATCTAATCAATTCCCCCACACACACACTTCCCCAAAATTTTGGACCTTGTGCCTAGAGTAGAAAAGAATATTTTACAACCACCAAGGTGGCAAGCTGGCAGAAACGTTAGCATGCCAGCTGAAATGCTTAGTGGTATTTCATCTGTCGTTACATTCTGAGTTCAAGTTCCGCCAAGGTCGACTTTGGCTTTCATCCTTTCGGGGTGGATAAATTAAGCACCAGTTATGCACTGGGGTCGATATAATCGACTTAATCCCTTTGTCAGTCCTTGTTTGTTCCCTCTATGTTTAGCCCCTTGTGGGCAATAAAGAAATAAGAAACATTAGCACACTGGGTGAAATGCCTAGCAGTATTTCGTGTGTCCTTACATTCTGAGTTCAAATTCCGCTGAGGTCGACTTTGCCTTTCATTCTTTCAGGGTTGATAAATCAAGTACCAGTTGTGTACTGTGATAGATCTAATCGACTAGCCTCCTCCCCAAAAATTTCGGGCCTTGTGCCTAGAGTAGAAAAGAATATTTTAAAGTGGCAAGCTGACAGAAACGTTAGCATGCTGGGTGAAATGCTTAGCAGTATTTCACCTGTCTTTACATTCTGAGTTCAAATTCCACCGAGGTCGATTTTGTCTTTCATCTTTTCAGGGGTCAATAAATTAAGTACCAGTTGCATACTGTGGTCGATCTAATCGACTGCCCCACCCCCACCCCCACTTCCCCAAAATTTCAGGCCTTGTGCCTAGCCTAGAGTAGAAAAGATTATTTTGAATTAGTCAGGCACAATCTTGTAGCTTTCAGATTTCAATGATGTGATTATTTATGTTTAGAATGTCATTGTAGGGTAGGTGTGAGAGGCTAGATCTGGTCAGTTTGAATATAAAACAGGTAGAATATTTTAGACTGCACGTGGCTGCTTTAAATGCTAAAGGGTTAATTGCTTTTGTAAATTACTGAAAATGCCTAAAATCAGTTTCTGATAATTTAATTTTCTTTGGTTGTTTATCTTTAATAAAGAAACCCAAGAGGTTCTCGTGTTGCGATGATGTTAAAAACAGATGTAATCTGAAATGTTCAGATTGGAATTCGACACTCACCAACAAACAGTGAAGGACAAATAGCATGTACTTGGATCTCTGATTGCTCAATACCTTATCTGTGGAGGTGTGTGTCTTAGTGGTTAGGGTGTTGAACTCATGATTGTAAGGTTGTGGTTTCGATTCCTGGACAGGGCGATGCATTGTGCCCTTGAGCAAAACACTTCATTTTCACGTTGCTCCAGTCCACTCAGCTGACAAAAATGAGTACTCCTGTGACGGACTGGCGTCCCGTCCAGGTGGGGAATTTCTACACCCCTGAAACCGGGAAGCCAGCCCTTATGAGCCTGGCATGGCTCGAGAAGGAACATTTTTTTTTTTTTTTAACAATACCTTATCTCTTCTGTCACCATCAACTTTGGAAATAAATTTCACTTTGGAATTTACTTCGAAATTGAAGAAATAAAGCACTAAATTATTCTAGTACCATTGTAATAACTGTTTCATGAAAGATGATGAGCTGACAGAATTATTATTATTAGAATGCTGGGAACAATACCTAGCGGTATTTCGTCTGTCTCTACATTCTGAGTTCAAATTCTGCTGAGGCTGATTTTGCTTTCATCCCTTCAGGATTGATAAAATAAGTACTTGTTAAACACTGGGGGTTAATGTAATCAACTTACATCACCCACCTCTGAAATTGCTGGCCTTGTGCCAAAATTTGGAACCAAAAACAGTTTTATGAGAAAGCTCCCTTGTTTGTATAAATTCAGATATTTTGTAGCAAATTGTCACAATGATTTCTAAAATAAATGTGAAGGCTCCTTGTTTCTTACTTCTAAAAAGAAAAGTAAGATGTTTTTAAAGTATGGCATATTCAAGGGGGTGCTGAAAATTTCCTGGCTTTGGGTAAAAGAAAATACAGGAGAATCAGTTAATTATGATTTTATCCAACGCAATCTTCTTTCAGATTCTCACACTTATTGCAGCAGTTCTTCAGTCTTTCTAGCTCTGTAAAAGAACACAAAAGGTTGGGCCTCCAACTAGACCCTTCAAAATACCCTTAACCCTTTAGCATTTAAACCGGCCATATCCGGCCAAAAGTGTTCTGCCTGTTTTATGTTCAAACTGGCCAGATCTGGCCCTACAATATCGTTTTAAAAATTAACAGCTACCTCATCAAAATCTCATAGCTACAAGATGATGCATGATTAGTTCAAAACAATTTGGATAAAAAAGGACTAATTTTGGTAGAATAATGCTAACACTAAAGGGTTAAAGCCAGGAACTTTTCTGCAGCCCTTTGTAACTTGTTATACAAACAGAAGATCCATTGTTATTCAATAATTTCAGGAACCTAATTTTGGTACTTATCACAGAAAAATTATTGCTTTCAAATTCAATAATATTTCCAAGAAGAATATTTCTTTTGTTTAAGGTAGATCTGACAGCATTGTAAAGAGAGCCATTTCAATTTCAATTGTGGTACCTTATAATGTGTCTTGATATGTTTATTCAACAAAATTTGGGTGCCTAAAATATCTGTATTTTCATGCATTATGATTAGAAAACTCTTGCGTCTCAGAGAAAAGATATTCCATCCTGAATGACATACTAAAGTTTTTTTCTTTTCATTGATAATTTTTCGGTAATCTTACTTTCTGGAAATGTTCTTCTCTACATAGTCAGAAGTTGATCAATATTTGCAAAGGGAATATTATGTTCAACATAATCTTTTCTACTGTAGGCCCAAGACCCAAAATTTTGGGGGAGAGGGCCTGTCGATTAGATCGAACCCAGTACACTACTGGTACATAATTTATTGACCCTGAAAGGATGAAAGGCAAAGTCGACCTCAGCAGAATTCAAACTCAGAATGTAAAGAAAGACAAAATACTGCTAGGCATTTCGCCCAGCATTCCAACGTTTCTGCCCAACATAATAGCCAGCAAAAGGCAGTCCTTTTTTTGGGGTTCTCTTCATTGACTTTTTCCCGTCTTGAGCAAAAAAAAAAAAAAAATCAATGGTAGATTAAACTACATCAAAGCAATTCTTGAGTTTACCAAATGTTCAACAAAAGTTTATTGTTTCATTAGCATAGATTTATTTGTATTTCTCAGAGTTTACAGTATTTCAGCATTTACAGTAGCTAACTTTATCATGTTTATCTCACTGATTGCCAGTCCTTAAATTCAGGATTTTGCAGCTATTCCTCTTTGAATGAATGCTCATATTATTTTCTCCTTTTACCTAGAGCTTTCCTTTCATAACTCATTATCATAAAGAGTAAATGATACACAAATGTACCAAGGTTATGATATTTAAAAAACTGGAACCACTCCTACATGAGTCACTATACATGATAAGCATCAACACAGAATGGCAGGGTCACTAGGAACAAAGGACCTAGTGTAGTATGATATATTTATATCAACCAAGGTTTCAAACTTTCCTTGCATACATCAATTACCTTGCTGATGGCAATTAATACTTCTGAGACCAATTCGATCTGTAAAATTGTAGATGCCTTCCACAAGGTGTTGCCTTAGGGCCGTACTAAGAATTTTTTTGTTCTGGTGTGACCATGTCAAGAATGATGTTGTGGAAAGTGCCAGGTTGAATAACCTATAATACTGTCACTGTGAGATGCTTGGAACTGCTCAGCCGTGTGATAAACATGCACAAGAAGAGACTAGTGAGAGCTGCATCTTGTGAGTGGAACTCAAAAAATGGGTGGTGTTTGAGATGAGGTAGACTTGTTGTTAGGGGGAGTTTACGAAAAAACAAAAGACGAAGACAGGTAGTGTACAAAACAAACAGATGTATTAGTATAAGTATAACGTTCAGGAATAGAAAAAGTCTTTTACATTTCGAGCCTACGCTCTTCTACAGAAAGAGATACGGAAAAATCAAGGAGAGAAAAAAATGTGTGTAGTGGCTAAGGATCTATCATGGCGACTTGTTATAATCTGACTGAGATCTGTAGTGGAGGATCAGGCAGATATTTGTCTAACCTGGGAGTCAGTTCATGACAAACCTTGCAACCATGCTTAGTGGAGATCTCTCATTGACAGATGTTCCATAGGGAGTGGCAGTAGTAGAAGAAACTAAGACTAACACACACACACACACACACACGTCAAGTGAATCCATGCCATGATAAAAGAGATGGCCTATGGAACTGATATTTTTGTAAAAGACTCTTCATTTTATTTTATTGTTTTTAAAAAAAAAAAACGAGTGTCCTTCAAATGCTTGCATGTGAAAAACGGTTATTTGGCTCTGCATGGAAGTGATTCCCTTTGAAGACCTTATCCAAAGTGATACTGGAACATAAGAGACCATCAACCCATCATGCAATTATTTAATTTACCAATACACACACTTCAAAAAGACATAGAAAATAGTTCTATGCCTACTTCTTTCCCCAACCCCTATTTCTTTCTCCCTCCACATATAACTTTCTACTCCCTCTCTCTCTCTCTTTCTCTCTCTCTCTCTCTCTCTCTCTCTCTCTCTCTTTCTCTTTCTCTTACACACTTAAATTACCTCTCAAGCTTAATCTGTTTCTCACTTCATCTAATCCTTATTGTCTATTTCTGCTACTTTCTTCATCTCCTATCTCTTACTTTCCCTCAACACTCTTGACCTCCCTCCCTCTCTCTCTTTCATACCCACTCTTCGTGTTTTATATCCAAAAGTTAGAAACAGAGGGAGAGAGAGAGAGAGTGAGTGAGAGAGTGAGAGAGAGAAATATACAAATATATGTGGTGTTTTATCATTGAATTTGTTAGTTATTTCCAAGAATTTATTTATTTATTTAAGGCATGGATAAAAAAATAAACAAACACACAGATCATAAACAATTTTCAAAATGTAAACCCAGGAATACTAGACAGGTGCTGCTGAAGAACCCATCATTAATAGCTCCATGAGTGTGTGTGTGCATGCACACATGTGTGTGTGTATGTATGCATTTGTATATATATATTTATATATATATATAAATGGATGAATGAATTATCCTTTGCTTACCTTTAACATGGAAAATTCAATAAACAGTTACCAGGGTAGCAAAATTCATGCAAGTAACAAGGATGTAGCAACGTATTCAAAGGTAGAAACTCCAGGTTAATGTGCAGTATTTTGTGTAGTATAAGTAAATAAATGGAGTTGAACGCAGATGCTATTCAAATTCTTTTACTTTCGACATATGTTTCGAAGACAACATTGGTTATATTCTAAAGGAATAAACGGTGTAAAATGCAATCTTCTCATCAGGAAAGAAAGAGAACCTATCTCAACAACAAGATATTATAACAATTTTGATGACTGCATAAATGATAAACAGAACGCTATTAAGTATTTTAAAAAAAATGTTAGTAGATCCAACGTCAAAGGCAGAACCTAGGAAGAGAAGAGGTAAAGAAATAATAAGTAGAGAACAAATAAAGAGGGATATATTGGTTGAAAAAATGTTCAAAGGCTTGGAAGTAGTGCAAGTAAAGTGCAAGTTGAACTAAATGTTCAAACTCTAAAGACTAGTAAAAATCACTTATATGAGCTAAAGGTATGTTTCTGCCAGTGCTTACATTTGTAAGATTGCTCTATAAGTGAGTTAACAAGGTGATTCTTAGAGAAGAAAATATGGAAGAGTTCAGAGTTGCAAATGTTACAAAATCCTTTGCCCTTATCATAAGGGAAAGATATGGACAGGATGAACCAATCTAACTTAAAATCTTTATTGTTGTCTTTAAGATACCAAACCAATTTACTTAGCCCTGTGCTATGACGTTTACTGCTATCCCTAACTGAAGAATAATAATTTGAAACGTTCTTAGATAACTGGGAAGAGGATGCGCCTGTGTAGAAGTAGACATCAGTACCGCAAGAAATTCTACAATGGTATATAGAATTTTTGTTGTTGAGATAAGTTCTCTTTCTTTCCTGATAAGATTGCATTCAACTCCCTTTATTTACTTATATATATATATAGTAGACAAAATGAGATAACAAAGCCGAGGCTGTGAGGAATTTTCAGGACATTAATAAGTAAAAAGATATAGATATAGTCTTACAGCTGTTTCTGGGATATTATGGATATCACTTCATGAGACAATGTGAGATGGTTAAAGAGAAGTAATATTTGAGTTTGAAATACAGAATTATTATGGGAAAGGAGAAGATTGGAAATATAGAGGTAAATAAGAGAATGAAAGTAGAAATAAAACATATAAAGATATTGTAGTTGCCGTTCCATGATATATATATATATATATATAATATATATATATATATATATATGTTCAGCAAAATTTAGATTCAGATGAATATGGTACTTAAGTTAAAGGCACCAGAAGTTTGTATGGTATTATCCATATAAATCAAATGGGGTGATTATAATCTAAATAAGCAACAAGGATATCCAAGGCAGTGTAGTACAATTGTTTCATGCTACTTCATTTGAAATGAAGTAGCATGAAACGATTGTACTACACTACCTTGGATATCCTTGTTGCTTATTTTGATATATATATATATATATATATATATATATATACACACATATATATGTCTGTCTGTCTCTCTATATATATAACCAATCATCACCCCAACAACATTTTCCTTCCCACCCATCTCTTTTTCTTTTTTTTTATTTCCTGCTGTTGTTGATTTACTGGATGTTCCTGCTGTACATCAACCCAACCACGCCAACAATCTTATTAGGGATGGGCAACTGTGGAAGGTCATGCGCATAGCTTAATCCCCCCCCACCACCACCACCACTGACTTTGTTGTAAAAAAGACAAACATCATTACATCAGCACCACCACCACCACCACCACCATCAGCACCACCGCTGCCACCAACACCACCACTACCATCAGCAACAACAACAACAGCACCATCATCATCACCTCCATCATCATTACTATCATCATCAACATCATTATTATCGTCAATACCACCATCATTATCATCATCATTACCACCACCACCAACAACAACAACAGCATCATCATCACCACAACCATCATTATTGCCTTCATCATCATTACTATCATCATCACCACCCCCACCACTACCACTACCATCACCACCACAACCATTCAACCATTAATACCATGACCACCACTGCTGCTGCTGACATCATCATCATCATCATCATCTTCAATCATTAGTCATCATCATCATGGCCATCACCCCATTTTAGTTTCTTTCATCTTTTCCCTGGCCTCACCACTTCTGACATACATACCTTTCATTGGAACCAACTATGCCATTACTTGACATGTTAGAAAGAGCAGCTAAACATATCTCTATTTACATCTCCTTTTCTTCACTGTTCACTTAAAGAACTCATAAGAGAATCTGCTTCATGTCATCATCACCACCACCACCATCATCATCATCATCATCATCATCATCATCATCATCATCATTTCATGTCCTCCATCCATGCTTGTATTGGCTGGGCAATTTGGCAGGAGCTGTGCCAAGCTCTACTGTATGTTTTGGCTAAATATATATGACTGGATGCCTTTCCTAATGCCAACCATTTTACAGAGTGTACTGGATGCTTTTTATGTGGCACCTGAGGCGAGGAGTAGTATTAGTGGGAGCGGCTTTGTGTTTGGTGACGAGAGCCTAAGATATGATTGAGGGATAGAAACAGGTGTGTTACTGTTGAGAAGATACTTAAGGGCAGTGAGCTGGCAGAAACATTAGCACGCCGGGCGAAATGCGTAGCCGTATTTCGTCTGTTGTTACGTTCTGAGTTCAAATTCCGCCGAGGTCGACTTTGCCTTTCATTCTTTCGGGTCGATAAATAAAGTACCAGTTACGCACTGGGGTTGATATAATCGACTTAACCCGTTTGTCTGTCCTTGTTTGTCACCTCTGTGTTTAGCCCCTTATGGTAGTAAAGAAATAAGATACTTGGTTACCCCTGTTGGAAACACAGAGAAGGGAGACAAAAGAGAGGAGATGGTGAAGAAGACAGGTTAGGGGATACCTTAGAAAATAAATAAATACTTGAATAAATAAAAAGATGGGATGGTCATGGCTGGAGCATCTTTAATCATAGCTTTGTGGGAGTGAACTGGTCTAGTTTTGATTCATTTAACCCATTAGCATTTCAAATTATTCTGTCAAATATTCTGTCAAATTATTCTGTCAAATGCTTATTTATTCATAGTTTTGTATTAATCATGCATTTGAAACTTCATAGCTTTGAAACTTCAATAAAATGATTGTTTATTCTAAGAATGACACTGTATGGTAGGTATGAGAGGCCTGAAAGGCAGCGAGCTGGCAGAAACTTTAGCATGCCGGGCGAAATGCTCAGCGGTATTTCGTCTGTCGTTACGTTCTGAGTTCAAATTCTGCCGAGGTCGACTTTGCCTTTCATCCTTTCGGGGTCGATAAATTAAGTACCAGTTATGCACTGGGGTCGATGTAATCGACTTAATCCGTTTGTCTGTCCTTGTTTGTCCCCTCTGTGTTTAGCCCCTTGTGGGTAGTAAAGAAATAGGTATGAGAGGCCAGATCTGACCACTTTTAACATAAAACAAGTAGAATATATTTTGGGCCTGACATGGCCAGGTTAAATGCTAAAAGGTTAAACAACAGTACTCAATAACAACACTACTATGGCATTATTTCATCACATACAGCAACGAGCAGGCATTATTCTGAGTACATTGACAAAAGATTAAGCAGCACTTTTTGAGGCTTTACATCTGGAGTTCAAATTTTGATGTTTACTATTCATCCTTACAAGGGTCCATAAAATAGGTGTCAATCAAGTACGGGTATCAGTGTAATATCCTCTCCCTAAAAATTTTAGGTCTTGCACCACTTATAGGGGAAAAGATTATTTTGTCACATACAACAGCCACACGTGTGTTTGTATGTGTATATGTGTTTATATATGTCATCATTATGCAGTGTATAGAGGCAACAATAGATTTTATATAAATATAGATCTATATACACGCACAGACATATACACATAATATGTACATATGTGTATATATACACACACATATATATATATACACACACAGACACACACATATATATATATATATATATATATATATATATATATATATATATATACATAGATAGATAGATAGATAGATAGGTGGATGGATGGATGGATAGATAGATAGATAGATAGACATATAGATTTCTTTATTGCTCATAAGGGGCTAAACATAGAAGGGACAAACAAAGACAGACAAACGGATTAAGTCGATTACATCGACCCCAGTGAGTAACTGGTACTTTATTTATCAACCCCGAAAGGATGAAGGCAAAGTCGACCTTGGCGGAATTTGAACTCAGAACGTAACAGCAGATGAAATACGGCTATGCATTTCGCCCGGCATGCTAACATTTCTGCCAGCTCACCAGATAGATAGATAGATAGATAGATAGATAGATAGATAGATAGATAGATGGATGGATGGATGGATGGATGGATGGATGGATGGATGGATGGATGGATGGATGGATGGATGGATGGATGGATGGATGGATAGACAGATAGATAGATAGATAGATAGATAGATAGATAGATAGATAGATGATGGATGGATGGATGGATGGATGGATGGATGAATGGATGGATAGATAGATAGATAGATGCATACATACATACATACATACATACATACATACATACATACGTACATATACACACACATACATGTATAAATATTCTTTCGCTCCTCCTTTCTCTCTTTTTCTCTTCCTATCCTTCTTTTGTTCTCACCCTCTCCATCTCTCTCTCCCCCTCTCTCTTTTTCTCTCTCTCTCTCTCTCTCTCTCTCTCAGATAATAAACACTAAGCATGCTAGATTACTTTCACATCTCACAGCAAATCAACTCTCTGAACTTTTCCATTGAACCCTCCCATGGATTAATTTATTAATTTTTGCTGACACAGACCACCAACGGTTTTCTTGGATTACACATTTTCACTGTTGTTAATATCTCTGTGTGCAAGTGTATATTTATGTGTGTGTCTATGTGTTTCTGTGAGTATGATGTATGTGAGCAAGTGTGTTTGCATGTCTATGTGTGTGTATATATATCTATGTATGTATGCATGTATGGATGTGCATATGTATTTGTGTGTGGATGCATATGTATATAAATGTTTATATATATATATATATATATATATATATATGTATGTATGTATGTATGTATGTATATACATACATATAAATGTATGTATATATATATATATGTGTGTATATATATATGTGTGTGTGTATATATATATATATATATATAAATCGTTAAAATGTTTCAGCTTCAAAGCTGTGGTCATGCTGGGACACCAGCATATATATATATATATATATATCATCATCATCATCATCTTCATCGTTTAACGTCCGTTTTCCGCGCTAGCACGGGTTGGACGGTTCGACCGGGGTCTGGGGAGCCAGGGGCTGCCCCAGGCTCCAGTCTGATCTGGCAGTGCTTCTACAGCTGCATGCCCTTCCTAACGCCAACCACTCCACGAGTGTAGTGGGTGCTTTTTACGTGCCACCTGCACAGGTGCCAGAGGGGTCTGGCATCGGCCACGATCAGTTGGTGCTTTTTTTTTTCTTTTTTTCTTGTGCTACCAGCACAGAAGCCAGTCAAGGCGGTGCTGGCATCGGTCACGTTTGGATGGTGCTTTTTATGTGCCACCGGCACAGAAGCCAGTCGGGGCGGTGCTGGCATCGGCCACGTTCGGATGTTGCTTTTTATGTGCCACCGGCACAGAAGCCATTCGAGGCGGGGTTGGCATCGGTCACGTTCGGATGGTGCTTTTTATGTGCCACCGGCACAGAAGCCATTGGAGGCTGCACTGGCAATGGCCACGTTCGGATGCTGCTTTTTATGTGTCATCGGCACAGGTATCACAACTACTACTGTTTCCATTGATATTTGGTTCTATGTTCATGTACATGCACTTTATATATATATATATATATATATATATGTATATATATATATATATATATATATATATGTTTACATACTTATACATATATATGCATAGGGAACAATAATTCTTTCCAACATGTTACATTGAAATTGTTCAACTTTTGATCTTTTTACATTTCCTCAAGAACTTTTCACATTTCTTTATTAATCCTTTGTGTTTGGTTTGGAACAATACCATTCCTAAATCCAAATCCATTAGTCTTTCATTTCAAAAATTTTAGCGCCTCACTTTCAAAATAAACTTGTTGAGATTGTGTGCAATTAGTGTTAAGCCACAAAGGGTTATGGGAATAACTTGATAACTGAGAAAATCATCAGCTCCCATTTTTAAATAACATAAGGACAAATCCTTGTAGTGTTCATAGTACTGTCTTTATATTATTTTACACGTGATGTATCTCCATCTTTATTTTAGTTTTGTGTTTTGCTTATTTGTAGAGCTTCTTGATCATTCTTCTCATTTTATCTGTTATCTGTTATTTGTTTCAGTTATTGGATTATGTTTTATAGTTTGTTATTTGTGGTTTCATTCTGGATCTATTGGAATATATTCTTCAGTAAGATGTTTCATTCTGGACCTATTTTAATATACTATTCTGTATGAAAGCACAAGAATGACTTCCATCTTCATCTGAAAAGATGTTTGCAAGCAAGGAATGAAGTCCTTAAAAGGGATGCTGAAAGGTTGGAGGATATTGCTGATGATCTCTTGATGAAAACTGGAACTAGACAAGAGTTTAAAGAAATGAATGAAGAGGCCAAAGGTTGCTGAAGAAGAAAAGAATATTTAATGGGAAAATGGCACCATCCTTATCATCACATCCTCCACGGATGAGGCCATTAACGTACACCAGACCTTCAGTAACACTGACATAAACATCAAATTCAAGATTGAACATCCAGATGAATCTGGAACCCTCTTTCTACTTGACTTTCAACTCAGGATTACAGAGGAAGGATCCATATTTACCAACTTCTACAGAAAATGGCACAATGGCAAGACAACACCTTCAAGTGCAGTCATTGTACTTACACACTGTTCTCTACAGTCACAACTGAAGCTGTTTTGCCATCAATGCCAAGACAAGACTCTTTAAGTGCAAACAAATTTTTGGCTTGTTGTTACTCTTCTACTCTTTTACTTGTTTCAACCATTTGACTGCGGCCATGCTGGAGCACCGCCTTTAGTCGAGCAAATCAACCCCGGGACTTATTCTTTGTAAGCCCAGTACTTATTCTATCGGTCTCTTTTGCCAAACCACTAAGTGACGGGGATGTAAACACACCAGCATCGGTTGTCAAGCAATGCTAGGGAGACTAACACAGACACAAAAACACATACACACACATACATATATATATATATACATATATACAACAGGCTTCTTTCAGTTTCTGTCTACCAAATCCACTCACAAGGCTTTGGTCGGCCCGGGGCTATAGCAGAAGACACTTGCCCAAGATGCCACGCAGTGGGACTGAACCCGGAACCATGTGGTTGGTTAGCAAGCTACTTACCACACAGCCAGGAAAATATTTATATCAAAAGGTGTCAAACAATTAAATATTGATAAACTCGGTGACCCTGTAATATCTGCAGTTTTATGCGAACCTCTAGCAAATTAATTGGCAGATGATTCTTAGTCAAACTTCAAACAAAATTTTTATGCTACCATTGTCTATATCATGAAATTTAGGACAAGCATAGATAAAGATGGTTTAATGAAAATAACTCTGAAATATCTGAGTTTCTAGACATGAAGCAATAATTACATGAGAGATTGCATTATATCAATTAACCTAGAAAAGAATATTTGAAGATAGAAGAGTTATTGTTGCAACTTAAATCAACTTTTCAGAGAGGGCAATGAAGAATGCATTGCAGTTGTTCATATCTAATTAGTCAAAGATGGTATAAAGATTCTAAAACAATATACTATTTGTTAAACAGTTATTTGGTTCTACTGCATTTCTCTGTACTAAAAAGGGATCCACCCTTAATCAGTGATACCGAAAGTTTTCTGAAACAGAACATTTCACAGGTCTTTTTCACCATCCATCCATCCATCCATCCATTCATGATGAAGACCTACCCAAGCATCATGTTATTGAAGAAATAGTTATAGAGTAAGACAAAATCGCAATTAAACAGATCAACTGCAGGAAGCTTTCAAGAGCTGATGGTATATCAGCTGAGGTTATTGAGCATAGTGGTATGTGGTGTGTGATCTTGTAACCATTGTAATCATCGTCAATGTGAGGAATATTTTTACCAGTTCCTCAGGATTGGGAAGATGTGATAGTGATTTCACTGTATGAGAGAGAAATTAACAAGTCCAACTGTGGCAACTTTCATATTTCTTTACTTGGAACTGCTGATAAGATTTCGTTGGATTTGGTTTGCAAGATTCTTTACATGAGTTTGTGTGTTGAAGCATATTCTGTTGTCTGGGGAGAGTCATTTTCTTTTTGTGCTTTATAATGTAACACACTCACTGGTAAAATTTCCACTATTTTCTTATTTTTATTTTCCTAAAATTTTCGTTGCGTCTTGCAACCTTTTCAACAATTTTGAGAGTCAAGCTTCTTACCACACAGACACTCTTGCGCCTGTATATAATACATACATACATACATAAATACACACATGCACACACACATACGACAGGCTTCTTTCAGTTTCTGTCTGCCATATTCACTTACAAAGCTTTCGTCAGCCCGAAGGTTATTGTAGAAGACACTTGCCTACGGTGCTATTTGGGACTGAACCAGGAACCATGTGGGTGGGAAGCATGTGCTAGCCACACCTGTACCTATTGCAAAATTTTATAAGGTATCGTAAAGTATCATAAAGCTTTGCAAGGTAAGGTTGCTTAAGGTATTTTCTGCAAAAGGAATCCAATGCCAGTTCAACCGCTCAAGGTACATTATTTAGCCACACCTGTACCTATTGCAAAATTTTATAAGGTATCGTAAAGTATCATAAAGCTTTGCAAGGTAAGGTTGCTTAAGGTATTTTCTGCAAAAGGAATCCAATGCCAGTTCAACCGCTCAAGGTACATTATTTAGCCACACCTGTACCTATTGCAAAATTTTATAAGGTATCGTAAAGTATCATAAAGCTTTGCAAGGTAAAGTTGCTTAAGGTATTTTCTGCAAAAGGAATCCAATGCCAGTTCAACCGCTCAAGGTACATTATTTAGCCACACCTGTACCTATTGCAAAATTTTATAAGGTATCGTAAAGTATCATAAAGCTTTGCAAGGTAAAGTTGCTTAAGGTATTTTCTGCAAAAGGAATCCAATGCCAGTTCAACCGCTCAAGGTACATTATTTACATTATTTACATTTGACAGATATTTGTCCTCATCTTGTTTGTTGTTAACACAATGTTTTGGCTGATATACCCTCCAGCCTTCATCATGTGTCTTGGGGAAATTTTGAACTTGGGTTCTCATTCCTAAAGTATTTTTTGATGTTGTTATTATTATTATTATTATTATTATTATTATTATTATTATTATTATTATTATTATTATTATTGAGTGAGCGAGCAGAGCATGCCATCAAAGTGACACTGGGGTAAAATATACGAAGCCCAGTATACCCATCATGACTACCCGTCTGATAAGGGTACACCAGGCACATGCATCACAACCATATGTGCGCGACATGGTGATCTCATATCAAGATAAACAGCACATGACCTTGCAGGTGGAGCCCAGTTAGAATTTTCTTCAGATCGAGTAACCCATCCCGCTCAAAAGGTCCCTGAATAAGGGTGGTTTAAGGACGTTGAACGAAACACCCATGTTTCCAGAGGTGAATTATTCAAACCCCAAAGAATCCTTCTCAGCACATGGCTATGATACTCCCCCACTACTTCTGCTCATGATCAGAGATGCACATATCGTCAGCCACTAAGGGACATGCTCAACTGGTTAAGGTCAAACAACTGACAAGCAAATCTGTGGTATTGAGCAGAATATTTGCTGTAGCCCATGTTTTATACCAAGACAAAACAATGTACATGATAACACTTCCAATCAGTTAAGATCAGAAGCCATGAGAGCCACTGCCTGGTACTGCATCAGGGCATTTATTATCATCATCATCATCATCATCATCATCATCATCATCATCATCATCATCATCAGCATCATCATCATCATCATTATTATTATTATTCAGTAGTTTTATTTTTATAGCGTGCTTTCACTTCACTACCGAGCGCAGCTCTGTGTGCCTTGGGTATGTGCTGTGATTTGTTGTGATGCTCTGATGGTTATTGTATGGAAAGTGTTCTGCGTAGGATGTGTGCAGTGCCTAGTAGTGCAATTTTCTGTATGTTATATGTGTTTGTAAGTCCTGGTGTTTTTGTTATGTATTTATCTGAATATTTTTTTATCACGCCTAATGCACCTACTATGATAGGAATTATTTCTGTTTTCAGGTTCCACATTCTAGTTACCTCTATTTCCAGGTCTTTGTATTTTGAGAGTTTCTCCATTTCTTTTAGAGACACGTTGTCATCTGCCGGTATTGATACATCAATTAGAAAGCATTTTTTTTCTTCATGATCTCTGACAACTATATCTGGTCTGTTGGCCTTAATTTCTCTATCTGTGTGTATCGGCATATCCCAGAGTATGGTTGCTTTCTCGTTTTCTGTGACCTTTTCTGGTGTGTGCCTATACCATCTTTTTTCTGTTGTTATTCCATAATGTTGGCATAGCTTCCAATGTATGTAGGTTCCAACTCTGTCATGTCTGTGAATATATTCCTTCTTAGCCAGGACTGGGCAGCTAGAGATAATATGATTTATTGTTTCTTGTCCATCTCCACATATTCTGCAGTTACTTGTAATATTTCTTTTCATTACATGTTTTTGGTAATTTCTGGTGGGGAGGCTTTGGTCTTGTGCTGCAATTAAAAATCCCTCTGTTTCTGCTTTGAGTCCTGAGCTTCTCAACCATTGCTGGGATTTTTCTTTGTCTATTTCTTTTGCGTTTAGTTTAGTCCAGTATTTACCATGAAGGGGCTTTTCTTGCCATCGTTTTATCATGGCTCGTTGCTGTTCTATTTTTAGTTTGGATTTCATTTGTTTTATAGCTTTTGTTGTTTCTTCATCATCTTCTTCTTCTTCTTTGTGTTTATTAGGTGGTATGATTTCTTGTTTGTATTTGTCAGCTTCCTTAAATACTGAGAACAGTTTTTTGTTTTGCTCGTGTTTTGCTGCTATCTGGATCAGTTTTCCTTCCTTCTGAAGTAGGTATTTTTGCAGTCCTATGGTGGTTATTTTATAGTAGTTTTCCAGCTGTATAAGGCCTCTACCACCTTCTATACGTTGTATATATAGTCTTTCTATGTCAGATTTTGGGTGATGCATCCTAGATCCTGTCAGTATTTTTCTTGTTTTCCTATCTATTTTGGACAGTTCATTTCGTGTCCAGTTAAGGATATTGTAGCTGTAACTTATAACTGGGACAGCTAAAGTGTTGATACCTATTACCTTGTTTTTAGCATTGAGCTCTGTTTTTAGTATTGACCTAACTCATCTATAATATTCTTTTTTTATTTTCTCTTTCATTTGTGTGTGTTGTGTCTTATCTAGTTCATGAATTCCTAAGTATTTGTAAGTTTGGCTTTGGTCTAATTCTTTTATTTCATTGGTTTTATCTAGTGTGATGTTGTTACTCTTAACTAGTTTTCCTCTTTTCATGGTTACTTTGGCGCATTTTTCTAATCCAAATTTCATATCTATTTCTTTGGTAAATCCATAAACTGTCTTTAATAGTGTTTCCAGCTGTTTGTCATTTGCAGCGTATAGTTTTAGGTCATCCATATATAAAAGGTGGCTGATCGTTTTGCCGTAACATTTATATCCGCATCCAGTTCTATTTAGCATATCAGATAGAGGTGACAGTGCCAATATTATTATTATTATTATTATTATTATTATTATTATTATTATTATTATCATTATCATTATCATTATTATTATTATTATAATTATTATTATTATTATTATTATTATTATTATTATTATTATTATCATTATCATTATTATTATTATTATTATCATTATTATTATTATTATTATTATTATTATTATTATTATTATTCAGGTCATTGCCTGGAATCAAACTTGGAATTTTGGGGTTAGTAGCCCGCACTTTTAACCACCATGTCCATGGGCATATGGCATAGTGATTAACTGTGCAGGCTACTAACCCCAAGATTCCAAGTTCAATTCCAGGCAGTGATCTGAATAACAACAATAACAATATTAATAATAATAATAATAATAATAATATAATAATATAATAATAATAATAATAATAATGTGGCAGAAATTCAAAAGATAGTGCTCATGGGAACTGCTCATATCCTATGCAAAATACTTTCTATGTAATCTCAAGTTTTAAAGCAAACATAATTTTCATGTTTTTTTAGATATTCACTAGTACAACACTAAGTACAAAACCAAATATATGGCACCCTAGGCATAACACCAACATGAACTTCCAACTTGTCGTCTCTTGAGGTCTCTGGGGGAGACTTGGAGCCAGCTTGTGCAAATGTAAAGCAAAAGTCAAACATATAATAATAATAATAATAATAATAATAATAATAATAATAATAATAATAATAATAATAATAATGATGACGATGATGATGATGATGATGACGATAACATTGAAAAATACCTTAGGAATGAAAACCCAGGTTCGAAATTTCCCCAAGACAGCTGATGGAGACTGGAGGGTATATCAGCCGAAATGTTGTTAACAACAAACAAGATGAGGACAAATATCCGTCAAATGTAAATAATGTAAATAATGTACATAATGTAAATAATGTAAATAATGTACATAATGTAAATAATGTAAATAATTCTTCATCTCTTAAATATAGAACTATACAACAAATTTTTGTTTCATGTTTGTTCCACCTTGTACAAACTTTTTGTTAACTGACTCCCACTATCTTACTAGTTTGTTCTTCTTCTAGGCCTGTGTATATTTAGAAATGTTAGCACGTTTCTTTTGCCCTTACAGACCCTGCAACCTCATATTGATCTCCCTGTCTCTCTGATCCCAACAAAACTTTTTTTTTCTGCAGCCATTCCTCTACAACCCATGACTCTTGAGTAGCATTCCACTTTCTAACTGAGTGGAACTCAATACCATATTCATTTGAGTTGTTGCTGCCGGAGTCTTTGTACTGCATGGCATCTTTCATTTGTCTCACTACAAATTCTTTTGTGTGATTGCTGAAGGAAACCATAAGATCTAATTGGATCAGTACACAACAATACTAGCTAGACACAGTCTCAAATGACTGCTTGACTTCACTAAGGCTTCTACAGTAGGCATATGACAACATATAGTATCTGTAATCACAAAGCCCTGAGCAGACTGTACTGGTATATCCAAGCCTTGAATTCACTAGGCAAGAAGGATTTGCCTGTCTTGTTAAACAAGACCTTAAGGTTTCCATTGGTTTCGTGTAAAACCATAAAACCATATCCTTTGAACCTTGGTCAAAGAGTCTTCCCAAAGACTTAACTGTTTATTTTGACAGCACTGGAATTGTGGTTTTAGATTTGGTGAAGCAGACATTTAACACTACTCACCATCTCTTCAGCTGAAGGGACCTCAATTTGAATGGCTTGGCGCTCATTCTTGCCCCTCAAATGTTCTTAAGACACCTGCCACAAGTGAGGCAAACAGAACGACCTTCGGGAGAGAACTTAAGAACGTTAATATTTTACGAAAAGAATATGGAAATAGAAAAAAGATTAACGAAAACAAAAGGTCTGATACGAGTGAAATTGGAACACGACATGTTTGAACCTAGTGCTAGAGTGGTGTTTGTGGAAAAAGAAAAAAAAAAGAAAAATTAGTAGAGACATTTAAAGAGAAGATTAAAGTAAGTAATATACATATGTGCTATGATAATCTGACCAATGTGATTGGGATGGAGGACATAATTGAATATATAACTGATAGATAAATAGAACAATTACAAACTGTATTACAAAATGTATAAAGAACTGTAAAATGAAACTGTGAGCTTGGGGGACTCATGAGCCATTCCATTTCCCATTACACATAACTCATCTCATATCCATTATTTTTATATGTACCACAAATTTTGTATTGTCTGTACGTAATTGCAATGTCTATTCTATATTCAGGCTACATGCCTATAATAAAGAGATGGATTGGTGATGTTGTTACATCCAAATCATCCATGAAGGCCCTAACTGGTGACTGTTGCATGCCAGTCTACAAGCATAGCAAGGACAGATATGTGTGTGTGTAGCAGCTGAGCGTATCCGAAATGTGGTCATAAAAACCATCTTACACACTATTGCTCAGTGCTCGTGCATACAGGCTTGTTAGTCCTCAATCAAATTACTGCTGTTGCATGTCCGATGAATCTTGCTCTCAGTGCCAAGTCTATAGTGAAAATTGACTTGCCAATTTTCCAATGGTAGCAAAGGGCAACCATTTTTCTCTGCTTAATGGTTATTGCAAAAGAAATTGTGTGATGGAAACTTGTCTGAAATTTTGAAGACTGGCATTTTTTTAACTTCTCCAAGTAGCACTTGATGAGAAAAATGAAACTAGAGAGGGAGAAAGAGAGAAAGAAAGGGTGAGAGAGAGGGAAAAAGAGAGAGTTTAAGAAAAAGTGGCTGAGTATAGCAAAGCTGGATGGGCTTATTCCTAGTTAGTTTTACTGAGTAGGGGAAACAGAGAAACAGCAATTTTATTTTATTTATTTTTTTTTTTACTTAGGGTGTGGAAGATTAATGTAGAGTTTCTCCCAAATATGCCTTGGTGGTTTGGGGAGTAGGGAAAATTTTATTGCTATATTCTTTTTTGTTGTTTTTATTTAGTGAAAATCCCACTTTTTATTTCATACTCCTATCATCCACAATGTTTTGAGACCTTGTGGATAATAAGAGAGATCATCCCCTCCTCATGGGGATGGTGATGATGATGATGATGAAGACGACAATGACGGTTGTAATGATGATGATGACGATAACGATAACGGTGGTGGTGATGGTGATGATGATGTTGAGGAAGATGATGGATGATGATGATGATGATGGTGACGATAACGGTGGTGGTGATGGTGATGATGATGATGATGAGTAGGAGGAGGTTGACAGTTCTGATTATATGTAATGTTTTGTGTATTGATAGCAGTTGTGTGGACGATATGCAAATACACAAGTTTATGATTGCAAATGTTTTGTGTGCGTGTATGTGCAGTTGTATTTATTTGAGTGTGTGTATGTGTGTGTGTGTTTGTAAGCTAGATTTTCTTTTCAACACCTGTTTCGATAATTTTACAATAGATCAAGGATAAGTAAATAGAAAATGTCAGTGGT
>NC_043016.1:7830301-7867801 GCF_006345805.1 Octopus sinensis | reverse complement strand
AATACTCCCTGAAGTAATCATAAACACTAAGACAGATGAACATCAAATAGATGAAGAAAGTCACACAAATATTGACCCAACAGAACTACATGAACTAAAAAATCAAATCATGATTGAATGGTTGAAAATTAAAGAAACCAGCATGGATGAACGCGATACACTCCCAAAAATCTGCAACTCTAACCAAAACATGAAAATAATTGGTAGAATCCGCCTTGCACTTAAGAATATAATTTCAGCTAATGATGTTGATATCACAGATCTCAACCACCTGTACTACGCATCCACGAAAATCTCAACGATTCTATGTGGTGAAAAGATTAGAAAACGGCAACATTCCCACAAAAAACCTTCTTGGCAAGAGCGTATCCAACAACAAATTAACCTATTTAGGTCTGACATTGAATATTTGAAAAAAAATGAGGCTGACAAGACTACCAAACCTACAAAAACCCAAAAATTAATGAAAAAATATGATATGAAAACTATACTTGATATTGATGCCACCATTGAAACCATCAAGCAAAAGGTATCTGCTAAAGCTGCTCGCATAACGAGGTATGAAAAGCATGTTAGATTCTACAAGGACAACAACATGTTCAAAAATAGCCCCAAAAATTTTTACAGGAAGATAGGAAAAACACCAGCTACTATAAAGTCTGTACCATCAAAAGAAGAAGTGCAGGGATTTTGGAATAAAATTTGGGCAGAAGAAAAAACACACAACGAAAAGGCCCCCTGGATTGATAGAATATCTACAGAACTGGACTCCTTAGAAGAGCAAAAGTGGGAGGGTGTCAAGGTAGAAGATATAAGATCTGCTCTCAGGAGGTCAAGCAAATGGAAAGGATAAAATTCCTAACTTCTGGTTGAATGCCTTCCCAGAGAGCCATGAACCGCTAACAGAACTGTACAATGATGTTTTGCAACACCCTAGTAGGATGCCTCCTTGGCTAGTTAATTGGTTAACATTCCTGCTTCCAAAAAGTGAAGAAACAAATGAACCAAAAAACTATAGACCCATAACCTGCTTAACAACTATGTATAAAACGCTAACATCTGTCCTGACGGAATATACTATAGTTTTTTAACAGACAGCAGCATATTCCGAATGAACAGAAAGGATGTAAATGTGGATCCTATGGTTGTAAAGATCAACTACTCTCAATAAGATGATCTTAGAAGATTGTCACAAATGACAAAAAACTTGTCGATAGCCTGGATAGACTATAAAAAGGCTTTTGATAGCCTACCACATAGTTGGATTAAGAAATGCCTGGAAATGTATAAAATAGCACCTACACTGCGAAACTTTTTGTCTGTAAGTATGAGATCATGGAGAACCACACTAACTTTGAACAGTGACAATGAATCTCTAAATGCTGGTGATGTAAAAATTTCAAGTGGCATTTTCCAGGGTGACTCACTATCATCACTCCTCTTTTGTTTAGCCTTAATACTTCTCTCAAAACTGCTCAATGACTCGCAGTACGGATATAAAATGTTTGATAAAAATATAAATCATCTCATTTACATGAATGATTTAAAGCTCTTTGCAAAAAATGACCATCAACTCAAGGGCTTACTAACAATTGTTAAACAATTCAGTGATGACATCAGAATGCAATTTGGCCTCGATAAATATGCAAAAGCTACCTTTATCAAAGTAAAAATGACAGAAACATCTAACGTTAACCTTGACCAGCAGAATGTCATAAAAGAACTAGACCCAGCGGAGAGCTACAAGTACCTAGGGGTAATTGAAGGGGACGGAATAAGGCATTCAGTGATGAAGGAAAGGATCAGGAGAGAATGTTATCGCAGAATAAGAGCAATACTCAAGACAGAGCTAAATGCGAGAAACAGGATCGAAGCAATCAATGCTTTAGCCATACCAATTGTGACTTACAGTTTTAATATCATTAACTGGTCAATTACTGAAATATGTAATCTTGACAGAAAAATACAAAAACTGTTGACAATGCAGAAAACGCACCACCCTAAGGCAGATATAGAACGACTTTATCTGCCAAGAAAAGAGGGAGGCCGTGGACTTTTACAACTGGCAATAACAATGAAGATTGCTACAATTGGCCTAGACACCTACCTGAAAAACTCTGAGGACTGGATGTTAAAACTTGTCTCAAAACATGAAAACAAGAAAGCATCATACTCAGTAGCAAAACAGGCAAAGGAATATCTAAGTGAATTCCGAATGCAACAAATTTCGGAATTAGACATACAAGAAACAAGCACAGAAAAAGCTAAACGCATGAAAACTCGTGCTAAAACTGCTGCCTTAGATATTCTGAATGATAAATGGCAAGAAAAACCTCTCTATGGCAAATACCCAAAGAGAGCGAATAATGCAGATGTTGACAAAGCCCTGACCCATCAATGGCTAATGGCCTCTGGCTTAAAATCTGAAACAGAAGGGTTTATCATGGCAGCTCAAGATCAATGCCAACCAACAAGGAACTATCAGGCCAACATATTAAAGAACAGCAGTAGCCCAACATGTCATGTATATCAACAACAAAATGAAACCATTGATCATGTTGTTTCCAAGTGCAGTCTTCTAGTGCCTACAGAGTATCTCAACAGGCATGATAGAGCTGCATAATATATTCACTGGGTAATCTGCAAAAACCTGGATTTGCCCCTTGAAAAAAACTGGTGGGAACACAAACCACCTCCAGTGCTTGAAAATGACCACATCTCACTCCTTTGGAACTTCCCCATTTAAACTGACAGAAAGATAGATGCAAATAGGCCAGACATCATATTGAAAGACTTCAAACAAAGAACATGTCTCCTCATTGATATGACTGTCCCAATCGATATAAACGTATCTGTCAAGACCTACCAAAAACTGAGCAAATATAAAGATCTTGAAATAGAAATCAGCAAAATGTGGAACCTGAAAAGTAAAACAATACCTGTTGTCATAGGTGCCCTGGGAATGATAGCAAAAGGGGCTGACCGCTACCTAACTCAGATACCAGGAACCCCAAAATGGCAGAAATTCAAACGATAGTGCTCATGGGAACTGCTCATATCCTACGCAAAACTTTCTATGTAATCTGAAGTTTTAAAAACAAACATAATTTTCTTTTTTTTAGCATTCACTAGTACAACACTAAATACAAAACCAAATATATGGCACACTAGGCATAACAACAATACGAACTTCCAACCTGTTGTCTCTTGAGGTCTCTGGGTGAGACTTGGAGCTAACTTGTACAAATATAAAGCAAAAGTCAAACATATAATAATAATAATAATAATAATAATAATAATAATGATAATAATAATAATGATAATAATAATAATGATAATAATAATAATGATAATAATACTGATGCAGTACCAGGCACTGGCTCTCATGGCTTCTGATCTTAACTGATTGGAAGTGTTATCATGTACATTGTTTTGTCTTGGTATAAAAGATGGGCTACAGCAAATATTCTGTTCAATACCACAGATTTGCTTGTCAGTTGTTTGACCTTAACCAGTTGAGCATATCCCTTAGTAGCTGACGATATGTGCATCTCTGATCACGAGCAGAAGTAGTGGGGGAGCATCATAGCCATGTGTTGAGAGGGATTCTTTGGGGTTTTAATTATTCACCTCTGGAAACATGGGTGATTCTTTCAACATCCTTAAACAACCCATATTCAGGGACCTTTTGAGCAGGATGGGCTACTCAACCTGAAGAAATTTCTAACTGGGCCCCACCTGCAAGGTCATGTGCTGTTTATCTTGATATGAGATCACAATGTCGCGCACATATGGTTGTGATGCATGTGCCTGGTGTACCCTTATCAGACAGGTAGTCATGATGGGTATACTGGGCTTCGTATATTTTACCCCAGTGTCACTTTGATGGCATGAACTGCTCTCTCACACAATAATAATATAATAATAATAATAATAATAATAATAATAATAATAATAATAATAATAATAATAATAATGATAATGATAATAACAACAATAATAATAATAATAATTTCAAATTTTGGTACAAGACAAACAAGTATAGGGGAGGGGATAAATTGATTACATTGACTCCAGTTCTTAACTGGTACTTATGTTATTGACCCTGAAAGGATGAAAGGCAGAGTCGACCTTGGTGGAATTTGAACTCAGAATGTAAAGATGGACGAAATGTTGCTAAGCATTTTGTCCAGTGAGCTAATAATTCTGTCAATTTGCTGCCTTAATAACAATAATAACAATAGTAATAATAATAATGATAACAATAATAATAATAATAATAATTAATTCTTGTTTATTGACCACAAGGGCTAACAAAAATCAAATAAAACATGTAAGGACAAAATACAGGACGAAAGTTACAAAAAGGTTTTTGTCCGAGAGAAAAGTCCATGTAAAAATGGAAGATAACATTTAAGATAACAATAAAAATGTATAACAATTAAAACTCCCAATAGGGGGAGGCACTTCGAAAGGTTGCTCATGGAAAAACCCATAAAAGCCACGGGAGCCTGGTCAAAAGGGGTGTAGAGAGCCCCTTTCTCCTTTTATATTACCTTTTTTGTTACAGGTGTAACCTCAGAATTGGTCCATTCATACTGGCCATTCTTCTGACATTCGCCCACCTTTCAATAAATTAGCTGCAAGACAGCACTGCCCTCTCTGCTCTCACCTTCCTTTTTCAAGTGGAACTTGAAAAAGTTGATGAGGCTTTGGCCAAAGAGGAAAGTGTCTGACTTTAGCCCTTTCAAACGGGTCCACCATACCACCTCTTTCGCTACAGCCACTAATAAGCATGGAAAGCAGATGTTAAACGATGAATAATAATAATAATAATAATAATAATAATAATAATAATAATGATAATAATAATAATAATAATAATAATAATAATAATGATGATGATAATAATAATAATAATAATGGTGAAAATGATGGCAATGAAAAAAGCGCACGAGCAATTGCTGATAGGTGGGAGAAGAACCTCTGCACGGCAAATATGTGACCCGCAGCAAACAAGCTGATGTTGACCAGAAGCAACCCATCAGTGGCTGCGGAGCTCAGGGCTAAAAGCAGAGAGCGAAGGTTTCATCCTGGCTGCTCAAGACCAAAGCCTATCAACCCGGAACTACCAGGCCAATGTGATGAAAAATGGAGCAGACCAAAATGCCGATTCTGCAACGACATGATTGAAACAGTGGACCACCTAATCTCTGGAAGTAAAGTCTTAGCACCAGTGGAGTATAAATTAAGACATGACAGAGTTGGCCAATATCTCCACTGGCTAATAAGTCGGCATTACAATATCAAAACTGCCGACAAGTGGTATAATCACCACCTGAGGCTGTAACTGAAGGAGAAAATGTAACCATTCTGTGGGACTTTCCAGTACATACAGACCGAACCATCAAGGCCAATAAACCAGATATTGTTGTGAAAGACCAAAACAATAAAGTTTGCTTATTGATCGACATGAGCATCCCCTGTGATCATAATATCTCAGCGAAAGAGTTTGACAAGCTCAGAAAATAAAAAGACCTACTCATTGAAATTGAGAAAATGTGGCATCTCAAGGCGGTTACAATACCAGTGATCGTAGGAGCACTAGAATGATCAAGAAGGGAACCGAAAATTATATGAGAATGATCCCTGGCTTACCATCCCTGCAAGAAGTGCAAAAGATTGTCTTAACTGGTACATCACACGTATTGAGAAGAGCATTGTCGATGTGAGAACTGTTGCTGCTCATGTATTTTAATTTAACTTTAAAAAAAAAAAAAAAAAAAAAATGAACGGACTACTGAGTTTGGTTTAATGGCCAACCAATATACACTATGAGTTTCTTTGCCCTAGGAGTCGGGAAGACACTCGGCAAGAAATGGAAGAAAATTTGAAAGAAGAAAAAAAAAAGTAATAATAATAATAATAACTGGTTAGAACAACATCCTGAGTTAGTCATTGAAGGTAAAAATATCACTATCCTCTGGGATTTTCCAGTCAACACTGACAGAACGATCCAGGCTAAATGACCAGACATAATTATTAAAGACAAGGAGGAAAACAGACTAATAGATGTAAGTGTTCCCACTGATAAAAATATATCTGTAAAGGAATTTGAGAAACTTAATAGATATAAGGACCCGGAAACTGCAATACAAAAGATGTAGCATCTTAAAAAGCAAAAACTGTTCCAGTTATTGTAGATGAGCTAGGTATGATAAAAAAAGGGATGTCAGAAACATCTAGACAACATCCCAGGAGAACCATGTCTCACAGAAATCCAAAAGATTGTGCTGACAAGTACTGCCCACATCCTTAGAAAAACCCTATCAATTTAAGTGTCTGTGTTGTATTACATAGAAATATTTTCCTACTCCCTGCTCACTTCCCCTCTCCAAGCTTTCAGTTATATTTCAATATCTCTTATCCTTGACTTGTCCTAGGGTGCTGGATGTGTCTCGGCAAGTGAATGCAACAAACATGCAGATTAGATAATAATAATAATAACACCAGAGTGGTTGACAATGGGTAGGACAGTACTGTGCTTTGAAAACATCGATAAAAGCAATATGGTAGACAATTACAGGGTGATATCCTGCTTGTCACTTATGTGGAAATTATTGACTGGAATAGTCGCAGGGCCAATGTACGGACATCTGGAAGAAAATGGAATCCTGCCATATGAACAGAAGGGTTGCAAGCGTAAGTGCAGAGGTACTAATGATCAACTCCTTGGTAGACAAAACTGTACTTAGAGACTGCAAGAGGACGAAAATTAACTTAGCCATGTCATGGATCGATTACCGTAAGACATGCGATATGACCCCACATTCTTGGATTATAAAATGTATGAACCTATTTGATATTGCATCGAATGTTGAGTGATTGCATAGAAAAAGCATGGCAAATTGGAAGATATACCTGACAGCATACAGAAGAAGTTTAGGGACAGTAAAAATTAGGAGTGCATCTTCCAAGAGGACTGGATGTCCCCACTGATCTTTGAACTGTGCATGATACCACTAACACTGATTCTGAGGAAAGCAAAAGCTGGATGTGTATTCAAAACTCACCAACAAAAAGTCAACCATTTGTTATTCATGGATGACCTCAAACTCTATGGTAAAGATGAAGCCCAAGTCAGTTCCCTCGTTGACTGAAAAAGTGTGGTGTGTGAGTCTTGAAGAAAGACAAAATCAAATGTATGGATGGGCTAACGATACTGTCAGGGGAGGTTATGAAGCAGATTGAAGAGACTGGCTATAAGTACTTGGGGAATTTGGAAATGGATAAATTGATGGAGAAAGAAATGACAGAAAAATTTAAGGTGGAGTACTTGTGCAGACTGAGACTAATCCTTAAGTTGAAATTAAACAGATGGAATAAGATTGAAGCTATCAACACCTGGGCAGTTTACCTCCTTAGATATGGAGCAAGGGTAATCGCATGAACAGTAGACAAACTAAGCAGATTAGACAGAAAGACAAAGAAATTGCTGACTAGATATGGGATACTCCGCCCAAAAAGTGACACAGAGAGATTATGTACCAAGAAAGAAGGGGGAAGAGGACTGATTGGATGTGAACATAAGTAGAAGAAAACAACATAGCATGGTATGTAAAAAATGCCACAGAACCACTACTATTGGAAGCAAGAAGCTTAGGCCTGTGTAGGATGGAAGATTGCAAAGATAAAGCATTGTACAAGAAATTGAAAATGAATGAAACTGAAAATGGGTGGATAAAGAAAAGAATGCATGGTCAATTTCATAGGGATGTTGAAGATAAGACAGACAGAGAAAAAAGATGGCTATGGATGACTAAAAGTAATTTAAAACCGGAAACAGATGCTCTAATCTGTGCTGCCCAAGAGCATGCATTAAGAACTAATTACATCAAATACAGAATAAACAACGCATCAGAAAGTGACAAGTGTAGAATTTGTGGACAAAATGGTGACGTCATATGGCATATTACCAGTCAAGGAATGCCACTAGCTTATAAAGAATATAAGAGATGTCTTGACAATATAGCAAGGATTGTCCATTGGTCACTTTGCAACAAGTATGGATTTGACAGAGCAAAAAAGTGGTACAAACATAAACCCAAAGGCATCATCGAAAATGATAATGCAAATATCCTATGGGATTTTATGATACAGTGCGACCATGAGATAGAGAATAAGAAACCAGACATAGTGTTAATTGAGAAAGAAAGCAAACTATGCTGGATCATAGATATAGTATGCCCAGCTGACAAAGAGGTATGCAATAAGGAAGAAAGAAAAGTCGATAGATATGACAGGTTAGCTTGGGAGGTTAAGCAGTTGTGGTCAATGAAAAAGGTAGTAATAGTACCAATAATTGTTGGAGCCCTGGGAACAGTGAGTAAAAATCTTGAGAAGTATGTGGAACAAATAGGGGCTGCAATAAGGGTGGAGCACTTGCAGAAAACAGCACTGCTTGGAACTGCTTGAATACACTGGAAGGTGCTCAAAAAATAAGGGGTGTTTCCTTAGTTCACTGGTAGTGAATAGGTGGCACTGTAGTACATCTCCAGCATTAGAAGCTGTGCAAAGGCAATAAATAATGATGATGATGATGATGATAATAATAATAATAATAATAATAATAATAATAATAATAATAATAATAATAATAATAATAATAAGAAGAAGAAGAAGAAGAAGAAGAAGAAGAAGAAGAAGAAGAATAAATGCCCTGATGCAGTACCAGACAGTGGCTCTCATGGCTTCTGATTTTAACTGATCGGAAGTGTTATCATGTACATTGTTTTGTCTTGGTATAAAAATGGGCTACAGCAAATATTCTGCTCAATACCACAGATTTGCTTGTCAGTTGTTTGACCTTAACCAGTTGAGCATGTCCCTTAGTGGCTGATTATATGTGCATCTCTGATCATGAGCAGAAGTAGTGGGGGAGCATCATAGCCATGTATTGGGAGGAATTCTTTGGGGTTTGGATAATTCACCTCTGGAAACATGGGTGTTTCGTTCAACATCCTTAAACCACCCTTATTCAGGGACCTTTTGAGCGGGATGGGTTACTCGACCAGAAGAAAATTCTAACTGGGCCCCACCTGCAAGGTCATGCACTGTTTATTTTGATATGAGATCACCATGTTGTGCACATATGGTTGTGATGCATGTGCCTGGTGTACCCTTATCAGACAGGTAGTCATGATGGGTATACTGGGCTTCATATATTTTACCGCAGTGTCACTTTGATGGCATGCACTGCTCTCTCACTCAATAATAATAATAATAATAATAATAATAATAATAATAATAATAATGATAATAATAATAATAATAATAATGGTTTCAAATTTTTCCACAAGGGCAAAAATTTGTGGGTGGGGATGTGTCTATTACATCACCCAGTTTTCAACTGGTATTTAATCAACCCTGAAAGAATGAAAAGCAACGTCAACCTCAGCAGAATGAGAACTCAAAAGGGAGTGATAGGCAAAATACTGCTAAGCATTTCATTCAGCCTGCTAACAATTCTGCCAGTCCACCACCAAGGAAATGGTAATAGATTGTCCAATAGAGTTGTCACAAAAGGTTTGCATCCTTGGCATGGCCAGAACTATCAGGAAAGTATTAGTATTAAAAGTATTAAAAAGAACAGATAGCATGGTACTGTAGGCTGCAGTAGCAAGACCCCAGGAGTTCCAACAGATCCCAAGTTAAAAGAAAAATAATGATAATGCTTTCTTTATTTACCACTAATGGTTTACAAGAATTGCTACGGATGGTACTGAATAATACAATGTGGATTTACATAAAGAAAAGGAATTTTAACAATCAATTATTTTCCAAAGGAGAGAGAGACTTGCTTGGGCTCCTCATGAAAACCCTACAAAATCCCAGTTGCTCTGAACATAAGGGCAAGTGCCCTCTCTACATCATTTTTTTTCAGTCCACCAGCACCTGTTTAGAGTAGGTCTATTCACTTGGACCAATCCTGTCACATTCACTCACCTTTCAATAAATTTGCTAGGAGGCAGCACATATTTTTTTACTTTCCCTTTCCTTTTCAAGTAAAATGTGAAAAAGCTGATGAGGGCTTGATCAAAGAGGAAAATATCTGTCTTCAGCCCTTTCAGTCACCACACAACCAGACAAATAAGCACTGCCTGCTCTTTCTGATCAAAGAAAGGGAACAGGATGATCTTCACAAATGACTCAGCTGATGGCTGGATCTATTCTACATACGAAAGCAGGTATTCAACATGAACCCACAAATCAACGATGTTTGGGCATTGGACATGAGCAAACAGAACAGCTTTGTTGTTCTACACACATCTCAGGCAAGCCTGGCTGATGGCCCTTCGATGCCTGTAGAGTTTACCCCAAACTAGCAATGCCTACCACCTGGATAGATGAAGTATGAAGTGGAAAGCCATATGTGTTTCAATAAGACACATCACTTCTTACAAAACCCATGCAATTCATGAATGGATGTGAGACTGACTTTATGATTACATAACACCAAACTTGTGGCCTCAAACTCACCAGATTTAAATGCAATGATCTACTATACTTGGGGCATTGTTGAAAGGGAGATTAATCAACAATACCAAGGCTTCACTGAAGGCTGCCTAAACAATGCCTGAAATGAATAAGGATCAACTAGTGCAAACAGGAAAATTTAACTTAAACATGAGTATATATATTCATTATTAATAATAATAAAGTTAATATATAAAGGATTGAGGTAACTCCTATAGAAGATATAGAGTCAAAATTTAAAGAAGAGTGCCATTGTCATCCATATGTCGAAATATTGTTCACTAGATGACAATGGCACTCTTCTTTTAATTTTGACTCTATATCTTCAGAAGGAGTTACCTCAATCCTTTATATATTAACCAAATTGAAGTAGATTGACAAAATTACTTTTTGAACCTGTTGAAAACACACAAGATGTGGAAATATCGTTCACTAGATAACAATGGCACTCTTCTTTTAATTTTGACTTAATAAAACTAATATTAATAATAATTGGCAGAAGTTGCAGAGTGACTCAAAGGTTGAGAGTTTCATGCATTGGCACTTATTAAAATGATAAGTATCAATGCACAAAACTCTTTCTCTTGAGCCACTTTGTAACTTCTGTCAATTACCAATGGTAATAAATACATATACATATATACATACTCGCACACAAATATTTATATGTACATAATCATACATACATTTATATAAATGTAGATGCATATGCTGACTCATGTGTATATGCATAATCTTACACATATCTGCACAGAAATAATCTTAAAAGTACACAATAATTAAAACAAGATATAATTAAAAGAAAGAAAATATATAAGGTTATTGGTTAGTTGAGTTAGGACAATCCAACATCCTGTTTACTTTGTCATTTCTGTTTACTTTGTATTTGAGTGCAGCCAAATGCACTAGTTAGCATTTTTTTTTTGAGATAATTGATGGAGAAAAACATCAACATCTTGAGGGTATCCATTATCATTAAGTTCAGTGTAATTTTACTAATAATCTATCATTTTCATGTTGCTAGTATGATACACATACAAACACTCACATTTACATTTATATATGCAAACATACCTTATTATTTCGTTGCAAAGCTATATAAATGATCCAAGGTCTGAGAATTTTGTTGATTGAACATATCAACATGTCAACACAGGAGACTCTCGACCTTTGAAACACTTATGTAGCTTTACAACTAATTAATAAAATGATTCATACATGTTTTACTCCATTCTGTTGAATTCTATTTCTTTTGTTTGTCCTACCAATCTTTATAAATGTTTTTCTTTGGGATTATTTAAGTTTTCTTTTAGCTGTTGCACTATAAGATTCACTCTTTTGTGTAATCCAAGACAGCTCTTTTGTGTGAACTGATTAGTATGTGCATATATCTATATGTGTATAAGTGACTATGTATATACACACGAATAAATTTGCACTAGCATAAAGAATATGCATGTCACCTTAGTTCACAAGTGTCTGTGTCTTATTACTGCTCATGGATATGCATGTATGTGGATTCTACATGCACATGTGATTTTGTATGCATGTTCAGTCCATGGACCTCAAATAGATAATCCCTAGAATTTTATACAAATTTTCCCAGTACTATTAACCGATTGTGTTTATTAAAAGAGAATCAGTTTACTTTATTCTTTCTTGGAGAACCGCATATTTTCCCTGCTTTTAACTAAATCTGTTGTTGTATAGCCTAACACACCTGTGATAATTGATAAAATAAAAATCTATACGCTGGTAATGATCACGCTTAAATGGTGCCCTTTAAGTGCCACTGGCACAGTACAATCAGTATTTTCTATGACAATATGAAGGACTAAACGCATTCTTGATCTCTCTAGTTGACCAGGTTTTTAGCAACTGTCTTCTGGCATGATTTGATGTATTTATCACAGGTCCAGAAGAGGGTACTAATCCTGTCAATGTTACTGATGTTTTCTTGCACAATACGTACAGATGCATAACTTGTTTAATGTATGTATCAGTGTATGCCTTTGTGTCTGTCTGTTTGTCTACCTGTCTATCTATCTATCTATCTATCTATCTATCTATCTATCCATTCATCCATCCATCCATCCATCCACCCCCCTCTCTCTCTCTCTCTCTCTCTCTATATATATATATATATTATATATATATTATATATATATATATTGTACACTGAATTCATCACTATACTTGTTGTCATTCCTCACTTTACTGACAGCATCCCTGTACATGGCTTCTACAGATTTCCATCCTTAGTTTACACAATATCACCAGATAAGAGAGCAGGGGACACTGTCAAAGGCTTTCTCCATGTCACCAAAAGTCTAGCACAGAGGTTTATTTTTGGCTAGATACTTCTGCAGCTGCCTTACCAGGAATATATTGGTGTTTCTCCTTGACACAAAAACCAAACTGAATCTCGTCTAGACTAACTCTCTTACTAATTAGCTGGGCTACAACCCTCTCCATAACTTTCATCACCAGACCAAACAGTCTTATAGCTCTGTAATTATTTCTGTCTAAGACATAGCTTTTGCCTTTGTATCAGTTGACTATTGTGCTACTACACTAGTCATTGGGTATGACTCCCATATGTACGACCTGATTGACCATATGGGCAATGAGGCCATAGTCCACACCACTAGATATTTATGCATCTCAGCAGTGATTCCTGATGGGCCAGGAGCTTTCTTCATCTTCATATCCTTTATGGCTTTATCTAACAAACTACTCTCTATTTGGATTGCTGGTCCCTCTGTTGGATCCACATTAGGCAACCTCTCCTTCTTCCACAAGTTCTCTACATTTAGCAGCCTTTCATAGTGGCACTTCCAAGACTCTTTCTTCACAGAGTTACTAACTGCAAATGAACCATCATTCATGTGAATGCACTTTTCTTCAACAACATTGCTATTTTCTCTGACATACTGTTGTCTAGCAAGCCAAAACACTTCAAGCTGCTGGTCCTCACATCGCTTTCTACCATGTCATCCTAGGTCTGGTTGGGACTTTGCACCACCCACAAATTTGGTCTGTGGCTCTAAGTAAGTTGTCTTGTAGGAACTTATAGTTATCCTCTATGCTACATATCTATAACTTCTCCTTCTCATTAAATGCTTCAGTTAGAACAAATCGAAATCTCAGACAATTCAGAGAATTCTTAAGCTTCCTGGTCCTTCTTTTCCAAACTGGCTTGCTTCTTAGAATTCTTCTTGCTTGTAATCTGAAATCACTAATGTGTGTGTGTGTGTGTGTGTGTGTGTGTGTAGATGAAATTTACAGAAAAACAAAAGACAAAGACAGGTATATTAGTTTGACACTTGGGGAAGTGACAAAGTCTTTAACATTTCGAACCTTTGCTCTTCAACAGAAAGAAATAAGAGGAAATAAACAGAGAGAGAATAAAAATAAAAAAATGTGTTGGTTTTAGTGATCAAGTGGTGTGCAGATATTTAATATTGAGAAAAAAGGAGGTCGCCAGAATTTTGGAAAAAGAGTTTTTCTTATTTCATCATTATTATTAGCGCTTTTGTTTGTTTTTTTAACCTGTCAAATGAAATTTTTTTGTGAATGTACAAACAGGTTGTTTATTTATATAAAACAGATATTTTTTTGTTTTGTTTAGAAAAATAGAACATTTTGTTTCTTTTGGGTGAGGTTCCAGGACAATGGAAATAGACAGATAGGTAGATAGATAGATAGATAGATAGACAAACAGATAGACAGATAGATAAGTAGAGAGAGGGGGAGGAGGGAGGGACCTCCCTTCAATTTTGACTTCCATTCATTTATTTATTCATTTATTTAGTCATTTACCTTTTTTTAGAAATGAGTTCAAGGATGGTCACTTCTCCAAGAAGTCAGTTCTAGGATGGGGTGTGGTCATCACTGAGAGCACTTTTGTTTTTTTTTCTCTTTTTTTCTTTTTTTTCCGTTTTTTTTCCTGTTTTTGTTCTTTTTCTTAAAGTGCCAGAAGGAAGATAAAAGGGTCTTTGAAAATCTAAATATATAAGTGTGTGTGTGTGTGTGTGTGTGCTCGTGCATGTGTGTGTGCATGCGTGTGCATGTGTGTGTGAGTGTGCACATGTGTGTGTGTGTGTGCATATGTATGCCTATGAGTTCATGCATTTAAAAATATGTCTATGTCTACTTCCGGTAGTTTCGATGTTTTGGATTGAAAAATAAAATCAGGTTTCTTTTAATTTTGTGTTTTTGCATGAAAAAAACATTAGAACAATATTTAGAAATTAGAAAAATAAAATCCAATGTTACAGAGATGAGCCTCATGCTATGAATATTGGAGCAGAGACAACAATAATACTGTATTTTATCTAATATTCATTTCAGTCATTAGACTGTGGCCATGCTGGGGCACCACATTGAAGAATTTTTAGTTAAACAAATCAATTAATTTTTAAGCCTGGTACTTATTTCTATTGGGTCTCTTTTGTGGAATCTACTCAGAAGACTTTGGTTGGCCCAAAGCTATAATAGAAGGCAGCTAGATGCCCAAGATGGTACAGAATCAGATTGAACCTACAACTACGTGCCTTCAAAATGAACTTCTTAGTCACACAGCCATGCCTCTGTTTATGTGTGTGTGTGTGTGTGTGCGTGTGCGCACATGAATGTGAATTAAGATGCAAATGTAGAAATGTGTGTCTTGTTTCCCCCTCTCTCTCTTTTTCTTCCTCTCTTTCCATCTTTATTTATCTCTCTTTATATGTTTGCATATGTATATGTGTGTGTATGCGTGTATGTGTATATAAACATGTACATATATATACATATAAATATATACACACATATATATGTATATATATATATATATATATATTATATAATATATATACACACACACACATATATATTATAATACATATATATATATATATATATATATACACACACACACCACATATATATATATATATATATATATACAACACACACACACATATATATTATATATATATATATATATATATATTACATATATATAACATATTATATATATATATATTAATATATATAATAATATATATATATATATATATATATATATATATATATATATATATATATATATAATATATTATATATATATATAACACACACACACACACACACACACACATATATATTTGCTTTTCGCAGGAAGGAAGTTTCTTCGAAGTATACGTCTCGCTTTTATCCTTCGAAACGTTTAGTAGATGAAACCTTAGCGACTGAAGAAGGGGATTTTTCGTTGTGCTTATTGTCCTGTATCTCTTTTTTTTTGCTTGTCCTGTTCCTTGGTTTGTGTCTATGTTTTTCGTCTCTCTATGTGTTCGACGTCTTTTTGGTGTCCTGTACACATATATGCGTGTATATGTACATGTAGAGGTAGGTACGTACATATATGTTTATATATATGCATATGTTCTATTTTATTAACATATATATATATATATATCTGTCTGCCTGCTTAATTTTGAATCCATTTGTTGCTGTTGTTGTTGTCATTGTTGCTTTTGTTTAGCCCCAGGTTCAGTTTTGATGAAGCAAACCTATGATCAAAGAACATATCAGCTATACCTATCCCATCTCTTTAGGGGGTTATATAATGTTGCATTATCTAATGTGTCGTTTCCTGCTATAAGCAGGTAGGTTTGTACGATCTAAGGGAGATTTGGCTGCTATTTCTAGTAGCTTCAGCGACCACAGGGAGGACTCTGTTGTTGTCTTGAACAGCTGGAGTTTACTGGAATGAGGTGTGGCAAGCTCTTTCAGTGACAGGAGTGGCTGCTGAATGTTGTTATGAAAGTATTTAGATATATTTCCCCAAATGTTCACACATACTTACATATATACACATACCCTCACACACACACACTTACACACACACACACATACATACACACACACACACACACACACACACACACGTACATATACACACATCATACTCACTCACACACTCATACATATATGTATTATGTACACATGTATATATGTATGTCTGCATGTGTGTGTGTGTATTATATATATATATATATATATATATATATATATATATCATCATCATCATCATCGTCGTCGTTTAACGTCCGTTCTCCATGCTAGCATGGGTTGGACGGTTCGACCGGGGTTCTGGGAAGCCAGAAGGCTGCACCAGGCTCCAGTCTAATCTGGCAATGTTTCTACAGCTGGATGCCCTTCCTAACGCCAACCACTCCGTGAGTGTAGTGGGTGCTTTTTACGTGCCACCTGCATATATATGTGCATGTGATTGTGATTGTGTGTGAACCTTGATATATATATGTATACGTCATCATCATTTAACATATATATCATGCTGGCATGATATATATATATATAGGTAGATAGACAGATGTAAACAACTAATATTTATAAATGCATTATTTTGTATATCATGATGCATACACACACATGTACACACACACACACATATACACACACACACACATACATATATAAATATATATATATATATATATATACATACATATATACATGCATATATGTAATACATACATATAAATATATAATAATAACGATATATATATATATATACACACACACACATATACATACATACATATGCATATATGTATGCACACGTACACACACACACACACATACACATACGCACATATATATATACAGGCTGCGATGGCAAAATTGTCGCCATTTTATATTTTTAGTTTCGTGCATGTGTATTATTTGGTCTTGATTTTTATGACTACACAGTATAGTAGGATCAGTTGGGCACTGTCTGTGAGAATAACAACACCATGACTCAATCCACTCTGCCAGAAATTTGGAAATGACATGCTGTATTACTTGGCATTCACACTGGAAGCTCCAATACGAACAGATGGTGAATACATAGAACAACCATTGGCTCTCAGTGTCCCCAAACCATATACCAAGAGTGATAAAAATCAAACATCCAGCCAACATCATGGTGTTTGGAATGATCACTAGTGATGGTGACATTATGCCACCATTCATCTTCCCACACAGCCTCAGACTCAACACAGAGGCCCACATCAAGTGCCTGGAGGTGGTAGTGCTGCCCTGGGAGGAGAGGGTTGCTGCTGTAAGACCCTACATCTGGCAACAGGACTATGCACCATGCCACACAAGCAGGAGAACTCAGTTATGGCTATCGGACAGTCTGCGACCATATCACCCCTGACATCTGGCCGCCTAACTCCCCACACTGCAATCCCCTGGATTATTATGTGTGGGGTGCAGTTGAGCAAGAGACCAAAACTCCTTGTAACACCAAAGATGAATTGAAGACAAGGATTTTGGCAGTATTCACCAACTTAAACAAGGAGACTATCCAGATGAGTTGCAGGAGATTCTGAAATTGTCTGGAGGTTGTTGTTGAAGCAAATGGTGAATTTATTGAATAAATTTACGTTTTAGTATTTACTTTTTAGATATTTTTCTGTAAGTTTGGTAAATATATCTGTTAAAATGAGATGTCAGTGTTATTTTCAATTTTGTGTAATTTAGATGGCAGTATATTCATCGTTCCCTATCAATGCTAGCATGGAGGGCAGATGTTAAATGATGATGATGATGATATTATGGGAAGATAGTTTTTGTATATAACAGATGCTCAGGAGCAATAAACACTGAAAATGCACAGAGACCAACTTCCGCCACATTCCAGGGAGGAAAACTAGAAGTAGTTGACAGCTTCCTTTACCTAGGTGACCAAGTTAGTAGCAGAGGAGGGTGCGCTGAAAGTGTAGCTGCTAGAATAAAAATAGCTTGGGCAAAGTTCAGAGAGCTCTTACCTCTGCTGGTGACAAAGGGCCTCTCGCTCAGAGTAAAAGGTAGACTGTATGACGCATGTGTACGGACAGCCATGCTACATGGCAGTGAAACATGGGCAGTGACTGCTGAGGACATGCGTAAGCTCGCAAGTAATGAAGCCAGTATGCTCCGATGGATGTGTAATGTCAGTGTGCATACTCGACAGAGTGTAAGTACCTTGAGAGAAAATTTGGACCTAAGAAGCGTTAGATGTGGTGTGCAAGAGAAACGACTGCGCTGGTGAGAATGGATGAGGATAGCTGTGTGAAAAAGTGCCACACCCTAGCAGTTGAGGGAACTTGTGGAAGAGGTAGACCCAGGAAGACCTGGGATGCAGTGGTTAAGCATGACCTTCGAACATTAGGCCTCACCAAGGAAATGACTAGCGACTGAGACTTTTGGAAATATGCTGTGCTTGAGAAGACCCGGCAAGCCAAATGAGACCATAACTTGTGGCCTATGCCAGGAGCATAAGCAGCCCGCTTATGTGTACCCTTTTCTTCTTTGGTCACTAAACTCTGCTTGCGAAGACCTGTTGAGGCAAGTGAAATCAAAATCAAATTCAACGACTGGCATCCGTGCTAGCGGGGTGCAAAGAGCATCATACGAGTGTGATCGTTTGACAGAGCAGCTAACTGGCTTCTGTGCCAGTGATACATAAAAGGGCACAATTCGAGTGTGATCTTTACCAGCATCACCTTACTGGCACTTGTGCCCGTGCTAGTAGGGTGCCGAGAGCCCCATCCAAGCGTGATCGTTGCCAGAAAAGCCAACTGGCTTCTGTGCCGGTGGCACATAAAAGGACACCATTCGAGCGTCGACTTACTGGCACCTGTGCCGGTGGCATGTGTAAAAAGATTCAGGCGAGGTCATTGCCAGTACTGCCTGACTGGCCCCCATGCTGGTGGAACGTAAAAAGCAGCCACTACACTCTCAGAGTGGTTGGCATTAGGAAGGGCATCCAGCTGTAGAAACTCTGCCATATCAAGATTGGAGCCGGGTGCAGCCATCTGGTTCGCTAGCCTTCAGTCAAAATCATCCAACCCATGCTAGCATGGAAAGCGGACGTTAAACGATGATGATGATGATATATGTATGTGTGTATATGTATATATTTATAAATATATATATATGTATGTATGTATTATGTGTGTGTTGTATATATACATGTATGTATATGTGTGTGTATGTATATATATATATATGTTTATATATATATATATATATATATATATATACACACATATAAACTTACATGGAAATGGATGCGTGGCATTCTGTATATATATATATATATATATATATATATATATATATATATATATATATATATTTAAACAGATATTTATGAAATCTTAAATGTCCTTGAGTCTGTCATTTGCATTTTAAATAGTGACAGTAAAATACTAAAGATTGAGAGAGAGGGGAAGAGGTTGAGGGAGAAGAGGGTAGTGATTGAGAGAGAGAGAGAGAAGGAGGGCGTGAGAGAAGGAAAGGCTGAAGGGAAGGATGGTGAGGTGGGGCAGACTGAGAAAAATATTTAAAAAAATGACAGGAAAAAAGAAAAACTGCAATAGAGGAGAGAGAGGGAGGGGGAAAGTGAAAGGAGAGGGAAAAGGAAAGAGTGAAAGAGAGAGAGAGAGAGAAAGGAAAGAAAAAGAAAGCCAGAGAGAGGAGTGAGAGAAGGAGAGAGAAAAGGAAAGAGAGAAAGAGAGAGAGAGAAAGGAAAGAAAAAGAAAGCGAGAGAGGAGTGAGAGAGGGAGAGAGAAAAGGAAAGAGAGAAAGAGAGAGAGAAAGAAAGGAAAGAAAAAGAAAGCGAGAGAGGAGTGAGAGAGAGAAAAGGAAAGAGAGAAAGAGAGAGAGAGAGAGAGGGAAACCAGAAGGTGCAGTTTAAAGGTGATGTATGAGTCTGGGTAGGTCAAAACTTGGATGTTGTTTGTTATTAATTGGTATTTTCCTGTGCTGGATGGATGGAATGTCATTATTACCAAAGTACCAATTTAGCATCGGGAGCTTAGCATCGGAATCCCTTAAAATATTCAATGAGGATGGGTCTCTTTTGTACATTTGAAATTGTAATATCATATTCTTTCTGAGGAGGAAGTACAGTTTATACACAATTACACTTCACTGGAGATGGATAATCGTTCCAGACATCCAGACATTGGTAGCGGAAAGGAGACTGAGTTAAGGGGAGAGGAATGAGTAGAAGACAGAGGAAGTGAAAGAGTGAGAGTAATAATGGTAGTAGTAGTAGTAGTAGTAGTAGTAGTAGCAGCAGCAGTAGCAGCAGCAGCAGCACCAGTAGTAGTAGTAGTAGTAGTAGTCATCGTCGTTGCCGTCGTAGTTGCTGTAGTAGTATTGGTGGTGATGGTGGTGGTATTGGTGGGGGGCGGCGGCAGCGGTGGTATTGGTGGTAGTGGTGTTGGTGCTTGTGGTGTGGTGGTGGTGGTGCTGGTGATGGCGGTGGTAGGTAGGAAACAGTGTTGATGGAGTGGTGGTACAGCCTGGAGGTCACAACTTTATATATTATACAAATGGCTACATGTACACACACACACCCCACACACACACACACACACACACACACACACACACACACACACACACACACACACACACACACACACACACACACACACACACACACACACACACACTCACTCTTGGTCTCAAGCATTTGTCTTATGAAGAAAGGCTGAAGACGCTCGACCTTTATTCTCTAGAAAAACGACGACGCCGTGGTGATCTCATTCTTGCACACAACATCATAAGCGGAAAGTGTAACCTCTCGAAAGAGCTGCTCCAGAGCGTCGGTTGCGGGGTTACTCCGAAAAGCACTATCTGCGACGATTTCATCTCAATCGAAGGAGAGGGGCTTCTCCGCCCGGGTTGCGGATCCGTGGAATAAGCTGCCGGACGAGATAGTGAAGATGCCGACGACCGCTCGGTTCAAAGTCTCTCTTGACCAGAAATGGCCTGAACTCTTTGCATGAACACCCTCCCTGTACATAACTCCATGTCCCCCTACATGGTTTTGCTTTTTGCTTTTTGAACCAAAAAATTAACTTAACATAACATACACACACATACACACTCACATACACACACACACAAATATACATATATGCATATATATACACATGATGTATGTATATGTGTGTGTGTGTGTGTGTCTGTCTGTCTATCTGTCTATCTATCTATCTATATATCTATCTATCTATCTATCTATCTATCTATCTATCTATCTATCTATCTATCAATCTATCTATCTAATATATATTATATATATATATATATATATATATATATATATATATATATATATCCTTAACTCATTCTCCTTCCTGGTCCCTCTAAACTTCTCTTCACTCTTGATATCAAGAATCTACATATGGTAATCCCACACAACGAAGGGCTTCTTGCTTTCGAACACTTCCTAAACCTTCGATCGAACCCCCAACCTAACACGTCCATACTTCTTCATCTGGCCGAACTTAATCTCTCCCTCAACTGCTTCTTGTTCACAGAAGATTTTTACGAACAGTTCTCGAGAGTGGCCATGGGAACGAGAATGGCCCCAGCTGTGCAAACCTGTTCCTTGGCTACGTTGAGGCCCAAATATTTTCAAGATTCACTGGTCCCACTCCCGAACTATACGGTCGTTAAATTGATGACTCTATCAGTGTGGCCTCACTCTCCCGTGAACAACTAGACTCCTTCCTCTCTTTTGTCTAATCCCTCCATCATGCCCTCGAATTCTCCAGCACTATTTCCAACACTTCCGTCACCTTTCTCAATATTTTGGTCAACATACATAACACCACTCTCACTACCTTCATCCACTACAAACATATCGACTCACACTCATACCTTAACTTCTCCTCACACTCATACCTTAACTTCTCCTCCCACCCTACCCACACCAAGTTCTCCATCTCCTACACTCAAATACTCCGTCTACGCAGGCTCTGCAGTGACAACCACGACTTTGAGACTCAGTTTCAACTCATGGCTCACCGCTTCATCCACTCAGCCCTTGCCAGAGCATGTGAACCATGCCTCTACTATCTCTCCACACACCCGCCCCACCGTTGCCTGTCTCCCGTTTCCCCTCACCTACCACCCTCCACCCTGCCTTTCCAACGCACCATTCTCCGAGCCTTCCAGCAACTCCAGTCCGAACCCTCTACTTCGCACATCTTCCCCAACCTACCCTTTCCTTCCTTCAAACGAGCCCACAACCTACAGGACCTCCTGGTCGACAGTTTCTTCCCTAACCCACCTCCCACCCATGCTGTTGCACTTGCTTCTATCTCTCCAACACCACCATTCTCACAGGCACCCATCATCACCCCAGTCATATCACCAACTCCTTTACCTGCACTTCTAGCAACGTCATTTACTGAATCCACTGCTCTTTCTGCCCTTCTCTGTACATCGGTCAAACGGGACACCGCTTGGCTGACCGGTTTGCAGAGCACCTCCAAAACATTAGACACCCCGGTCTCATGCCATTTACGCTCTACCGGTTATTCAGTACAACACCTGTGTTCAGATTGTCTTTGCACAGGGACCATCCGGATTCCCGCCTTCGATGTAAACAGGAAGTAAAATTGCTTAAGCATTTGGGCCTTACTTAACCACCTGACTTCACAATGGTACAATAAATCCCCATATTCGGTTTCAAGATCTTTCAAAAATTCTTTAAATTCCCTATTATTCAACCCTTTGCTTTTTATCCAATTTAACAGCCTTAGTTACAACTTTCATTACATTGTTCATCTTGAGAGATTTTGCACTCAAACTTTCCATATGAATAAAGCAGAGACACACAATTAAAATTTCCGGATCCAAAAGACGCTTCTTAAATTCATTGTTAATCAGAGCTACGAACCCTTTTTCATGACCTACCATAGATGGAGTGCCGTCTGTAGCAAGACAACTCATTTTTTCATACGATAAATCAAAATCTTTCAAGGCTGAGTCGACTATTTGAAGTAAATCTTCAACTCTAGTTGTTCCACGCATTGATTTCAAGGCAAGAAATTCTTCCCGAATGTTGAATTCTGCAGTTATTCCACGTATAAATATTGCCATCTGAGCAGTATTATACAGATCAGTTGTCTCATCAATAGCTAATACTCTTTTACTTGTTTCAGTCATTTGACTGCGGCCATGATGGAGCACCACCTTTAGTCAAACAAATCAACCCCCAGGACTTATTCTTTGTAAGCCTAGTACTTATTCTATCGGTCTCTTTTGCTGAACCGCTAAGTTACAGGGACGTAAACACACCAGCATCGGTTGTCAAGCGATGTAGGGGGGACAAACACAGACATATATATATATATATATATACATATATATGACGGGCTTCTTTCAGTTTCCGTCTACCAAATCCACTTACAAGGCTTTGATCGGCCCGAGGCTATGGTAGAAGACACTTGCCCAAGGTGCCACGCAGAGGGACTGAACCCGGAACCATGTGGTTGGTAAGCAAGCTACTTACCACACAGCCATTCCTGCGCCTAATGAATACAATACAATTTCTGCTGATTCAGATTTTAGAGAATTTTGAATGTCATCAGCAATATCTTTAATAAAAACAAAAACAGTTCTTCATAAGCTAATATTTCCAAACAAATTAAGTTTTTTCCGGGTATATATTCTCAACAGCAGTAATGATGCATTCTTTCACGAATTCATCATCGTTATGTTTTTCTTTCAAAGAGGCTATCTTGTCCAAACGTTCAAATTCTTTCAGATTTTCATAGGTCTTATGCTTACCCACAAAATACCTCTCAATATTATGAATGTCTACTTGTTCGTTGCAAATAAGACAAATGCACTTGTTACTTATTTCAATAAAAAAAAATAAAGCTCTGTCCATTTTTCATCAAACAAAGCATGTTCACCAGCCCTTCTTTTTTTTAGGATTTTTATAACCACTTGCCATATTGATAAGGGTATTGAAAAATTGATTTGGGTCTTTTCGGTTTGAACGGCAGTATTTTCTAGCGGTGTCATATGAAATTGTCACCCATAATTATGACCCAAGTATCGATCTATTGCATTTCAATCCGTTTTAGGGTTAGGGTTAGTTAGGGTTAAGGTTAGGGTTAGGGTTAGGGGTGGGGGGAAAGGTATCTTTTTTCTTCAGAAATGTAAATAAGCCCAATCAGTTTCTTAAACGAGGCACAGAATGTTTTCACCTCAATAGACGTCATTGATTGGTTGAAATTGCAGAAATTGAAGAAAATAAACCAACAAATATCTTACAAACTATAGAATTTTCTCAATAAAGCCAAGAGAGAAAAAGATGTTTTATAAACACATTCTACCAGTATACGAAGTTTAAAAGTGTTTAGTTACGTGGAAATTATTTTAAAAAACTGCCGTTCAAACCGAAAAGATCCATTGATTTTAAAAAGTCAACAAAGTTTTAAGCCGGTTAAATTTATATTATTACTTTCAGAATTTTTATTACCACTGCCTGGGAAAAACAAAAGCCAACTGCATGCGTTCAGTGTTGTAAAAAGACTAAAAGATAAATAAAAAAGGCAAAAAATTAAGATATTGTGCCGGCAATAGAATATTTAGGCAGGTACGATAAAAGGTAAAATTATCTGTCAAGGTGTGAGAGTAATTTTCTAGCCAAGGCAGGTAGCAAGGTAGAAAAAGACAAAGTGGGCAAGATAGACAACGTAAACGTGTAAGTAGAAAATTAGGGTTTAAGAAAGGTAGAAATACATACATACATACATACATACATACATACATACATACATACATACATACATACATACATACATACATACATACATTACAATGAAAAATGCGGGTGCATGCATGTTAATATTACACCAGGAGAAGTACAGAACGAGATTTCTACGGTAGAATTTTGCCTAATTCGTCACCCCCAAAGGAAACAAAAAAGTACTTAAAATTAAAATTCTACTGTACTTATAATATTGCAGCCGAGAACAAGATTTTAAAAATTTACTATATTTTATTAAAACAAAAATTATAAAAACATTACTGTTTTTTTTTCCAAAAAATGCCCATCCGATTTTAAGCCTATGGGCTTATATTCAGAAATTTTTTTCATGTATATAACCCCAGTAATTTTTATTATTTTCAGAAAAAAAAAAATTATTTAAGTGAAATTATTTAAGACTGTATTTGAGCCCATGGGCTTATTTCTGGAAGAGCGCTATTTTAAAAATGAAATAAAATAATTAATTTTTTAAAAATACAGTAGATTTCGCCTAATTAGTCGTCCCTAGGAGAAAATTGAAAGTAACGAACTAACCAAAGACGAATTAGGCTAATTCTCCTGTATTAATGCTAATTCTCTTTTACTTGTTTCAGTCATTTGACTGCGGCCATGCTGGAGCACCGCGTTTAGTCGAGCAAATCGACCCCGGGACTTATTCTTTGTAAGCCCAGTACTTATTCTATCGGTCTCTTTTTGCCGAACCGCTAAGTTACGGGGACGTAAACACACCAGCATCGGTTGTCAAGCAATGCTAGGGAGACAAACACACCACAAACACAACACACCCACACAACACACACACACACACACACACCACACACACACACACACACACACACACACACACACACATATATATACATATATACGATGGGCTTCTTTCAGTTTCCGTCTACCAAATCCACTCACAAGGCATTGGTCGGCCCGGGGCTATAGCAGAAGACACTTGCCCAAGGTGCCACGCAGTGGGACTGAACCCGGAACCATGTGGTTGGTTAGCAAGCTACTTACCACACAGCCACTCCTGCGCCTAATTAATAAATTTTACTTATCAATTAATTGTCAGATTACATTTTTTTTAATGTGGAAGAATTGACTGAGCATGTGGTTGATTTGAAAGCGTTTATTTACCATTCTACTGCAATCAATGTTTTGTTTTGTTTTGTTTTGTAATGGGATGTTAGCATAAGGCTGAAGATCAGTGGAAAAGGGAATACCCATGCTGAACTGTTGAGAAATCCGCAGTTACTCAATGCAGATTACAAGTTAAGTTTTATACCTGTAATTATTGGGACACTGGGATATGTAACATACTCCCTAAATATCAATGTTGAGACATTAAGGCTTCTCAAAACCAGAAAGGAGAAAGCTGATTGGAAGACTACAGATTCAAGCCATCACTGGAACTGCAAAGATCTGTAAAACTTTTTAGAAGTTTATCATTTAAGTACATATGAGCATGTCTAGACGAGCGACTATATGCATGAGAATACATACATAAAGCAAAACATACAAATCTGCACACATCCATCCATTCATACATACATATGTACGTACATATGTGCGTACATACATACATACACACATACGTTCATACATACATAAATACATACATACGTTCATACATACATATATACATACATACATACATAAATACATACATACATAAATACATACATACATACATACATACATACATGCATGCATGCATACATACATACATACATACATAAATACATACATACATACATAAATACATAAATACATACATACATACATACATAAATACATACATACATAAATACATACATGCATGCATGCATGCATGCATGCATACATGCATATATACATACATACATACATACATACATACATACATACATACATACATACATGCATACATACATACATACATACATATACGCATACATATACGCATACATATACTGATGTTGAAATTCCAATGAAGGAACGTTGGATATAGGTTAGAAACTGGACTGTTTCTGTATTGGTAAGAAATCTTGAAATAAATTGAATAATGACATACACACACACACACACACACACACACACACGCGCGTGTGTGTGTGTGTGTGTATGTATGTATGTGTGTGTTTGTGTATATGCGTATGTATATGTTTATGTATGAATGTATGCATGTACGTGTGTAAAGAGAGCTGCTGTCGCATTTTGCTGTTCCACTGCCACCCCACCAGTACCACCCTGCCAATACCTTAAAATAAATACAGTGCTACAACACACCATACCAGCTTACCATAGCATACACAACCCTAACCCATACATTAGGTTGGTAAGTAATTAAGAGAATGACTCACCTGTCCCAAAGCTGGGTGGGGTGCGGTGCTCGTGCTTTAACGGGTGGAACGTTGGGTGAGTGGGAACATTGTAAGCTGTTACCAACCGGCATTAACGAGGTGGTGTGATGGCGACGGTGGTGCTGATGGCGACGGTACTGGTGATCGCGGAGGTGGTGGCGGCGGCGGTGGCGGCGGCGGTGGCGGCGGCGGTGGCGGTGGCGGCAGTGCTGGTGCTGCGATCAGGATTCGAGATGGCGGCGGTGGTGGTGGTGGTGGTGGTGGTGGTACTAGTGCTGGTGGCGGCGACGGCGGCAGCGGCGGCGGGAGTTGTGGTGGCGGCGACGGCGGCAGCGGCGGAGACGGCGGCGGCGGCGGTGGTGGTGGTGGTGGTGTTGGTGTTGGTGGTGGTGGTGAGAAAGAAGAGAGAGAGAGAGAGAGGGCAAGGCCTTACACTCCACTACACATGTTGCTTGATTGATAAGGTGAAAGTAATTTCATATAATGCTAACACACGCACTCACTCAAGCACACGCGCACACACACACACACACACACACACACACACACACACACACACACACACAAACATAACGTGTTTCTATGTAAATATACGTTGGGCATGTGTGTAATATAGATATATTACCATCGTCGTTTTCACGATCATCATCTATTTCTTTAGTACCCACAAGGGGCTACACACAGAGGGGACAAACAAGGACAGACAAACGGATTAAGTCGATTACAACGACCCCAGTGCGTAACTGGTTCTTATTTAATCGACCCCGAAAGGATGAAAGGCAAAGTCGACCTCGGCGGAATTTGAACTCAGAACGTAGCGGCAGACGAAATACCTATTTCTTTACTACACACAGAGGGGACAAACAAGGACATACAAACGGATTAAGTCGATTACATCGACCCCAGTGCGTAACTGGTACTTAATTTATCGACCCCGAAAGGATGAAAGGCAAAGTCGACCTCGGCGGAATTTGAACTCAGACGCATCATCATCATCATCATCACCCCCGTCGTCGCCATTCCCACATCTTCCTCCTTCTCCTCCTCTTCCTTATCACCATTGTTTTGCCTGTTTATGCTTCTTGTCCCTGGTATGGGTTAGACGTGACTTTTCCAAATTTGTATTTTTTTTGTTACTGCTTCTGTTTTATTTTTAGCTACTTTTTCTCCAGGTTCATTCCAGGTGGATCGCTTTGGTCCCTTGTTTTTTTCCTTTTCCTTTGTTTTTAATCTGTTGCCATCCACCGCATTTCTCACATATCTCTGCTATTACCGTCTCCTCTCTTAGATTCCTTTTCGTTTTACTTTTTGCTCTTTCACGGGTTTTCAGTCACGAGACTGTGGCCATGCTGGAGCACGGCCTTGAAAGGTTGTAGTCGAACAAATCGATCCCACTATTTATTCTATTTTACTATCGGTGTCTTTTGTCGAGCCGCTAAGTTAGGGAGACGCAAACATACCAATATCGGTTGTCAATCAGCGATGGGAGACAAAGACACGCACGCATATAGATACCTATTTCTCTATTACCCACAAGGGGCTAAACACAGAGGGGACAAACAAGGACAGACATAGGTATTAAGTCGATTACATCGACCCCAGTGCGTAACTGGTACTTAATTTATCGACCCCGAAAGGATGAAAGATAAAGTCGACCTCGGCGGAATTTGAACTCACAACGTAACGCAGACGAAATACCTATTTCTTTATTACCCACAAGGGGCTAAACACAGAGGGGACAAACAAGGACAGACATAGGTATTAAGTCGATTATATCGACCCCAGTACGTAACTGGGACTTAATTTATCGACCCCGAAAGGATGAAAGATAAAGTCGACCTCGGCGGAATTTGAACTCACAACGTAACGCAGACGAAATACCGCTAAGTATTTCGCCCGGCGTGCTAACGTTTCTGCCAGCTCGCCGCCTTAAGCACGCATATAGATACCCCCGCCACACATACACACACACACACACACACATACTACAGGATTCCACACAGTTTCCATCTATCAAATCAAGCAGCAAGGTTTTTTCCTTTTCCTTTGTTTTTAATCTGTTGCCATCCACCGCATTTCTCACATATCTCTGCTATTACCGTCTCCTCTCTTAGATTCCTTTTCGTTTTACTTTTTGCTCTTTCACGGGTTTTCAGTCACGAGACTGTGGCCATGCTGGAGCACGGCCTTGAAAGGTTGTAGTCGAACAAATCGATCCCACTATTTATTCTATTTTACTATCGGTTGTCTTTTGTCGAGCCGCTAAGTTAGGGAGACGCAAACATACCAATATCGGTTGTCAATCAGCGATGGGAGACAAAGACACGCACGCATATAGATACCTATTTCTTTATTACCCACAAGGGGCTAAACACAGAGGGGACAAACAAGGACAGACATAGGTATTAAGTCGATTACATCGACCCCAGTGCGTAACTGGTACTTAATTTATCGACCCCGAAAGGATGAAAGATAAAGTCGACCTCGGCGGAATTTGAACTCACAACGTAACGCAGACGAAATACCGCTAAGTATTTCGCCCGGCGTGCTAACGTTTCTGCCAGCTCGCCGCCTTAAGCACGCATATAGATACCCCCGCCACACATACACCACACACACACACACATACTACAGGATTCCACACAGTTTCCATCTATCAAATCAACCAGCAAGGTTTTGGTCGGTCCGGAGCTATAGTAGAAGACCCTTGTCCAACGTGCTGCACTGTAGGACTGAACCCACAGTCTAGGCTCTTTTTATCTTTTTTCTCCCCTTCAACTCAGTTTTGCTTCGTCAATCACTCACACTGACATCAAATATCCAACTAGCCATGATTATTTCAGGCAATTTTCGGATCTTTTCCGTTTGAACGGCAGTTTTTTTACATAATTTCTAGGTAACTAAAAAATTTTAAACTTCGTATACTGGTAGAATGTGTTTATAAAACATCTTTTTCCCTTGGCTTTATTGCGAAAATTCTATAGTTTGTAAGATATTTGTTGTTTTTTCTTCAATTTCTGCAATTTCAACCAATCACTGACGTCTATTGAGGTAAAAAAAACATTCTGTGCCGTATGAATATGTCCCTCGTTTAAGAAACAGATTGGGTTTATTTACATTTGTGAAGAAAAAAAGATACCCTTCCCCCACCCCTAACCCTAACTAACCCTAACCCTAAAACAGATTGAAATGCAATAGATCGATACTAGGGTCATAATTATGGGTGACAATTTCATATGACACCGCTAGAAAAAACTGCCGTTCAAATCGAAAAGATCCCGATTTTCTTACATCCTCACCTAAACCCAACGTCCATGTTTCACTACAATTGTAATATCGCACTTTATACGCAAGTATCATTACAATTTTCACTTCTGTTTCCAGCAGTAGTAACAACTATCGATTATGTCTACAGAGACATTTGGACATGTGGAAAAAGGTCGTCTTGTGGTTACCCTGACCGTTAACTAAATTCAGTGCGTCTGGACGTTCTTCTGTATTTGCTTTGCTTACTTGTGATGCCGTCGTAGCACTTGTATACTCATACTTTAAACTGAGATTCTGAGGTTTTCGCCTATTCCTTTATCTTTATTTTTTATTATTTTATTCCTTTGATGGCAGTAAAGTTCTGCTCACTGAAACCAAAACTTTTGTTTAGTGTACAATTTTGTATAGAACCCTCTAGGTCATCCTTCAAATCTCGATTCACACCAAGTGTTTCTACATTTTGCAGTAATTTTTCATTCCATCAAACAACAATTTCAGTACCTTATGAAAGATGGAGTTTTTCGTTTTCATGACATAATCTTAGAATAACATGCCTAATGGTGAACACTAGTTCGTCAAAGAATTCTGCAAAAGTTATACTTTTCAAATTTTGTTGCGTCTGGGGAGAGTCATATCGTCTTAATGCCTTATTATCTAACATACTCACCGGTTTGATTTCCACTCATTTGCTATCCTGCGTGCGTAAGCGAAAGTAGGGTATTGTAATCATTCGTCTTCATCTGTTTATCTGTGTGTTTGCAAAATTCCTGGAAAACGGCTGAACAGATTTTCACCATATTTGGTAGAAATACTCATTGGGTGAGTGGCTCGAAATTATGAACATTTGGTTTGATTATCTTTAAAAAGGAAAAAAAAAATCAAACTAACAAATTTCCCGATAAGCAGGTGATATTATTTTGTCCACTTTCTTTTTCATAGGAATCGACCCTAGCCTGCATGTGTATAGATCAAGATGTACCTATGCGCGTAAACATGTGTGCGTATATACATACATACATACATACATACATACATACATACATACATACATACATTCATACATACATACATACATACATACATACATACATACATACATACATACATACATACATACATACATACATACATGCAATAAGAAGTATTATACGTCATTGGTATTTTGAAAATTTTTTTATCCAAATGCAGTTAAGAGAGAGAATGAAAACAGTTTCAGTCAGCAAGAAATGAGATTTAAATAAGGTAACGTAGGCGAAATTCAGAATTTATTGCGCTTGTTTATGAAGAAACACTCATCTAAGAGGGCCTTAACGAGTTAATAATCGCAAGTGGGTTACTCAAATGGAGAAGAAAGAACTCTGCAACCAGATTTAGCAACTGAAATTTTAGTGAAATAATCCATACGTGGGAGTGAATTAAAAAAGAAAACAATCCAAATTTCCAACAAAGCATAGAAGTTAAAAATTCTAAATCTGTACGGGTAGCGCTGAATTGTTTATTATATAGAAGAATTATAGAGTTTCAGAAAACAGGTTTACAGTTCATGCATTTTTTTTTATAGAATTAAAATGTAACTGAACTTGTGGTGTTATATTGTCTTCTGATTGTTCCGTATTCCCCGTTGTCAGAAATTTCCACAAAACTTAAGTTCCAATTATTTCAGGTAAATACGTATGTGTCGAGCGTGTTGCTGTACTCCGTCTCCGAATGCAGGAGTCGACGTCTCATCTGGCGGGGAAGCAGCTCTGCAACCTCATCTCCCGTGGCGCCAGAGTTGCCCGTAGTCACCCACCGGCGTAGGCGACAAAATTCCCACACAGTATGAACTTTGTTGAGTCAGATACTCTAACTCTGGGTTAGGTATTTCTACCATCCTCAGCGGCGAGCTGGCAGAAACGTTAGCACGCCGGGCGAAATGCTTAGCAGTATTTCGTCTGCCGCTACTTTCTGAGCTCAAATTCCGCCGTGGTCGACTTTGCCATTCATCCTTTCGGGGTCGATTAAATAAGTACCAGTTACGCACTGGGGTCGATATAATTGACTTAATCCATTTGTCTGTCCTTGTTTGTCCTCTCTGTGTTTAGCCCCTTGTGGGTAGTAAAGAAATAAGTATTTCAACCATCCTCAATGCTTGTTTTGGCGCATCACTCGTCCTCTCTCTCACTCTCTCTCCAGCTGTCCAGCTCCTTTGGAGCTTGTCCACCACATTTGAGTATCGAGTGAATCTTAGTTCCAACAAATGAAATGATGAGGAAGTTGCTGACTTTCATGAACAAACAAACTGAGAGAAAGCTGTTTCTAAAAAGCCAGAAAAAAGCACGAAAGTCTACATTGTACAAATAGTGCCTTATTTATAGCGTAACAGCTTCTCGTTTGTTGCAGGGGACATTGAACATGTGATCAGACTGGAATGCACATTTCTGGCTCTCTTTTACTCTCTCTTTTACTCTTTTACTTGTTTCAGTCATTTGACTGCGGCCATGCTGGAGCACCTCCTTTAGTCGAGCAAATCGACCCCGGGACTTATTCTTTGTAAGCTCAGTACTTATTCTATCGGTCTCTTTTGCCGAACGCTAAGTGACGGGGACGTAAAACCACACCAGCATCGGTTGTCAAGCAATGCTAGGGGGACAAACACAGACACACAAACACACACACCACACCATATATATATATATACATATATACGACGGGCTTCTTTCAGTTTCCGTCTACCAAATCCACTCACAAGGCATTGGTCGGCCCGGGGCTATAGCAGAAGACACTTGCCCAAGATGCCACGCAGTGGGACTGAACCCGGAACCATGTGGTTGGTTAGCAAGCTACTTACCACACAGCCACTCCTGCGCCTATATATACATATATACGACAGGCTTCTTCAGTTTTCCGTCTACCAAATCCACTCACAAGGCATTGGTCGGCCCGGGGCTATAGCAGAAGACACTTGCCCAAGATGCCACGCAGTGGACTGAACCCGGAACCATGTGGTGGTTAGAAGCTGCTTACCACACAGCCACTCCTGCGCCTATATATACATATATACGACAGGCTTCTTTCAGTTTCCGTCTACCAAATCCACTCACAAGGCATTGGTCGGCCGGGGCTATAGCAAAGACACTTGCCCAAGATGCCACGCAGTGGACTGAACCCGGAACCATGTGGTTTGTTAGCAAGCTACTTAATACACAGCCACTCCTCGCCCTTCTAATACTTGTTTTTATTTTATTTCAATTATTTATTTATTTATTAATAAAAAAACCCCCCATCTACTGGCAGTTTCTGTTCTTTTCCATAGAGATCGCTGGAAGACTAGACTTGCTAGGAAATATAGTGAAATGAACCAAAGCAGAGGGGGCAGTTTCAGAGAAATTGAGTCGAAGACAGGATTGAAAATAATTTAAAGCAACAGGAGTGGCTGTGTGGTAAGTAGCTTGCTAACCAACCACATGGTTCCGGGTTCAGTCCCACTGCGTGGCATCTTGGGCGAGTGTCTTCTGCTATAGCCCCAGGCCGACCAATGCCTTGTGAGTGGATTTGGTAGACGGAAACTGAAAGAAGACTGTCGTATGTATGTATATAGACTTAGGGGTGGCTGTGTGGTAAGTAGCTTGCTTACCAACCACATGGTTCCGGGTTCAGTCCCACTGCGTGGCATCTTGGGCAAGTCAAGTGTCTTCTGCTATAGCCTCGGGCCGACCAATGCCTTGTGAGTGGATTTGGTAGACAGAAACTGAAAGAAGCCTGTCGGATATATGTATATATATATATGTATGTGTGTGTGTGTATGTGTGCGTGTCTGTGTTTGTCCCCCTAGCATTGCTTGACAACCGATGCTGGTGTGTTTACGTCCCCGTCACTTAGCGGTTCGGCAAAAAGAGACCGATAGAATAAGTACTGGGCTTATAAAAGAATAAGTCCCAGGGTCGATTTGCTCGACTAAAGGCGGTGCTCCAGCATGGCCGCAGTCAAATGACTGAAACAAGTAAAAGAGTGTATATATGTGTGTGTTGTTTGTGTTTGTCCCCCTAGCATTGCTTGACAACCGATGTGTGGTGTGTTACGTCCCCGTCACTTAGCGGTCGGCAAAAAGAGACCGATAGATAGAATAAGTACTGGCTTACAAAGAATAAGTCCCAGGGTCGAGTAAAGAGCATACGAAGCTGAAACAAGAGTTTAAATTGAAGCAAGAATTGAGGCCGGGACAGAAGTTGAGGCATAAGTTGAAATCGGAGCAGAGTTAAGCTTGGGACACGAGTTAAAGCAGGAGCTGAAGTGAGGTGAGAGTTGAGGTGAGGCGCGAGTTGAGGTTAGTTAGTTAGTTAGTTAGTTAATTGGGCAAAAGCAAATAGCAAGGCCATGTGGGGGACATGGAGTTAAGTACAGGGTGGTGTTCATGTAAAGAGTTCAGGCCACTTGAGGTCCAGGGAGACTTTGAACGAGCGGTCGTCGGCATCTTCACCATCTCGTCTGGCAGCTTGTTCCACGGATCCGCCAACCCGGAGGAGGAGAGAAAGCTCCTCTCCTTCGATTGAGATGAAATCGTCGCAGGTAGAGCTTTTCGGACCCCCGCAGCCGACGCTCTGGAGCAGGAGTGAAGAACAGCTCTTTCGAGAGGTTACACTTCGCTTATGATGTTGTGGGCGAGAATGAGATCACCACGGCGGCGGCGTTTTTTCAAGAGAATAAAGGTCGAGCGTCCTCAGCCTTTCTTCGTAGGACAAATTTTTGAGACCATGAACCATGCGGGTAGCCAGCTTCTGGACTCTTTCGAGATGCTGTATGTCTTTGAGGAGATAAGGAGAAGAGGCTTGAATCCCATACTCCAATATGGGTCTCACCAGCGTGACATAGAGTGGTAGGAATATGGCTGCTGTGAGCATTCCGAGGTGTAGCAAGAGTCGAGGTGAGGGGAGATTTGAGGTGAGACAAGAGTTGAAGTGAGGTGAAAATTGAGCTGAGCTATGAGTGGAGTGCGAATCAGGCATTGAAGTTGAAACTGAAGTTTACGTTTGAGTTCAACTGAAGCGCAAGAATGAAGACCAAAACAGAAAGTGAAGACGCTGAGACAAGAACTGAATCACGGGGCGTCATTCTGAGAATTAACGCAGGAATTGAGACAGTTTCTTTGGGAAATGAACAGTCGTCTGTAAGGCACACCTTTCCCAACATCCATTCCAATCTGGTGTTTCAAGTCAATTTTATTTCATAAAAAGTGGAGCAAATAAATACTATCTTTCATTCAACATTTTTTTTCAACACACCTGTTACCAGAACAGAAATCATATTTTCAAAGGAGAAAGGGCGGAATATGCATAAGAAATGACAAATGGAGTTTGATCAGCTGGTTCAGTAGAGAAATAAATTTCTCAGACATAGAAATTAACAAATACGTGGTGGTTATATTAAATAAATCAGTTATTGACAAATGCAGGAGTAACTAACATTTACCTGTGAAGTATCAAGCACTAGTAATTATCTGTCATACCATCGTTAAGCGACCTGACAAGTAAGATATAGGTACGAGAATACAGAAAACATTTACTATGTAGGTAAATGGTTGAAATGTTGTGACTAAATTTAGTCTCGAAGTTTAAAGTCGATTTTTCTTGCAGAAATGTGTTTGTCGAGGGTTGGTGGTAATCTTTTGTTAAATGTAAATTTTGAAATGTGGATTTTGAATATGTAAATTAAACGAGTACGAAAGTCAATGCCAGCTTATTATTATTTTTTTTAATATATGCAAACTCGTAGATAACGACAGGAACAGTGGAACGAAACTTTTTTTTTTGTGAGACCTGTTTCAGTACATAGAAAATAGCCAGGAGATAATAATTTAATTATAGTTAATAGTCTTTTTTTTTTTTTTAGTTTTTAGAGTTTTTGAAACTAAAGCATTACGAAAACTTTTGCAGAACAAATAACATGATTTTGTGAGAAATTTAAATGGCTGAAGGTATAGCTAAGTACTATATATATATATGTATATATATATATATATATGTGTGTGTGTGTGTGTGTAAGTATGTATGTATGTATGTATGTATGTATGTAGAAGTTTGAAACGGAACACACGAGTTGATATATATGGAAAAAAGTCAAGGTAGAAAATGCTAAAATAATTTTATAAAAACCATTTCAGTACCGGTTTCAGTCATTGAAACTTTTTCAACTGTAAGTATGGAAAACAATTAAATTTTGGAAAAATAAATAGAAAATTGTTTTTAAAAGAATATTTTTATAGTGCTCAAATACAAGGGGCATTTTCCTTGTTTCTGCCTGTCTCTGTCTCTCTTGTTTACTCACATACATACTAGTCACCTGTGTTCGAGTAAATTGTGACAGATCGAAACCTTATTACGTGAATGTTGGTCTTCGTCAAGAGTGCATATTGACGCCGCTCCTCGCCATATTTGTTTTTTTTTATTAACTAGAGTAACACACGCAGCCGTTGTGGACGCGGTATCACAGTCGGTGGGGGCAGAATCGGTCGGCTGATATTTGCAGATGACATGGTGCTACTTGGGTCATCAGGTGATCTCCAGCATGCACTGAATATGATCGCAGCCAAATGCTGAGATGAGAATTAGTATTACGAAGAATTTGGAAGAGCAACGTGTCTGTATGAACGTTTTAATAAATTTAGAAAAGGTCCTCTCTGTATGGATTGTAGTAGTACAAAAACCAGAAAAATACCCACTGAAGCAGTCCGGTTTCTGAACACCTTCAAGGTCAACGAAC
>NC_043016.1:7815875-7830201 GCF_006345805.1 Octopus sinensis | reverse complement strand
TCTTCACACCAAAGCCAACAACCTTTCACCCCACTTAGTGTGTGTGTGTGTGTGTGTGCGCGCGCGCAAGTGTATGTGTATGTGTTGTGTATGTATATGATATGTTATATATATATAGGTAAACAGTAAAATTAAATACAGACATGGACAAAGACATGAAACACCACAGAGACGACACAAGAACCACAGGACGGGACATTCGAAGCCCTCAGTCATCAGTCAAGAACAGATCATCTTAGCAATTCGGCTGATATATATAATTACATATGGAAAAAAAGTCAAGATAGAAAATGCTAAAATAATTTTATAAAAAACATTTCAGTACCAGGTTTCAGTTATTAAGACTTTTTCTACTGTAACAATTAAAGAATTAAATTTAGAAAAATTAAAGAAGTTTTTTTTAAAGAATATGTGTATAGTGTTCAAATACAAGTGGCATTTTCCTTGTTTATGCCTATATATATTATATATATCGCCATGTTGATTCGCTAGCCTCTGCACGCATTTTGTTTCTCTCCTTGTTTCTTTCTGTCTTTCTTTTCTGTGTATCTTTCTGTTGAAGAGCGTAGGCTCCAAACGTAAAAGACTTTTGTTTTATTATATTCCTGAGCGCCATACTAATCAATTGTTTGTTTGTATTCCCACCACCTGCCTTCGTCTTTTGTTTATTTTCATAAGCTTCCCGTTATATATATATATATAATATATATATATATATATATATAATATATATATATATAATATATTATAATATTACACTATACATACATACATACAAACATACATACATACATACATACATACATACATCGTTCTAAGCGTTACCCACTATTCTTGTCTTCTTGGACCCAAGGCCGTATTTTATTCAACTGTTTGTCCTCGGAACAGTCCTAAATCACACTCTGTGTCGGTTTGCTTGTTTTGTTTCAGCTCGTTTGCTCTTGTCCCTAATTCTTCGCAAGAAAGCCTTTTTTTGCGGGCACCGCCAGTTGGGAAGCATTCAGTTTAATCGTTAAAGGTGCGAAACTGGAGAGTACCATTGGTCGATAATTGATGAAGAATTACGGACTTTCTGTTTGTCTCCTGTAGCAATATTGATATCCTCACTGTTTGAGAGAGAAGATAGACTTTATTCACAGTGTACAAAGTGAGTTGTGATTACTAGCGTAGTGTTGTGGTATGAATGCATGCGTATAGTATTTGTTCGTGTGTGCGACAGAAGGTACAGATAAAGGTGCATGCGAATACAACAGAAATACAGAGCATAAGAGAAGTCTCAGCATACTGAGTTATTATAGAGTTAGTTACCAGTTCATGTGGTACACACGACAATAGTTCTATAACAAATTTGAGTCTCGGAGCGAAGATTAGTTGAGTCACTTGTTGTGCAGATTTCCCTTGATATAGATGTTCTTTCAGATATATACTGCACTGTTTTTTCCGTGGTGAAAGTTTCACACAAACAGCGTGAGTTGAATCTGTGTATTTGTGTTGTTGTGTACAAGTTGAAATCGACGGAGATGAAGATGACGTTGGTGATGACGTTCTGTCTGTCGCTGGTATACAATAGTGTCTTCATAGTATGGTCGGCTGGCTGTCGTCTGTCGTTCGAACTGGAATATGGCTGAGTAGCTCTCTCTGTAGTTTCCGACTAGACCTTAGAAGGTCTAAAACCGAAAGACGATGAATAGTGAAAATACTAGCTAACCCTGTTGTGTCCACTGATATGATTGTTTAGCTTCTAGCGCGGTCTGTCTCTCTACTTATTTCGCGCCAGTGTGTAAACTGACCAATCACGGCCTTCGGACAGGATCTTTCAATTGAGCCATCTTCACTCCTTAAATAATCTAGTATAAAACCTTGTTCGACCAAAGCCTTTGTTCGACTAAAACCGTTCAAGGCGGTGCTCCAGCATTGCCTTAGTCAAATGACTGAAACAAGTAAAAGCATATTTATATTATTTTGCAGAAGGTAGACAATGTGTATAGTGTTATTGAATTAAATGTTATATCAAGTTTATTTTGGCCAGAGGCTGAACGACAGCAGACAGATGAACAGATTGACAGCTAAACACAAGACAGACAGTCGCCCAGATAGTAATATATTTGTTTACTACCCACAAGGGGCTAAACATAGAGGGGACAAACAAGGACAGACAAAGGAATTAAGTCGATTACATCGACCCCAGTGCGAAACTGGTACTTAATTTATCGACCCCGAAAGGATGAAAGGCAAAGTCGACCTCGGCGGAATTTGAACTCAGAGCGTAACGGCAGACGAAATACGTCTACGTCGCCCAGATAGTAATAGGAGAAGACATTTTTCAAATAATTTTAACTAAACGCATTGAGACGTTTTAGATTCCACCTGAATTAACAACACGTGAATTTGGTGACTGTCTCAAAACAACACCTTCGTTTCTGAGTTACTGATTTCTCGAAAGAAAAAAGAAAGAAGAAAGAAAAAAGAGAGAAATGAAGTCTTTTTTTTTTTTATATAGTGGAAGCAGATTGAAACGTGTGGATACAACGACAAAAAATTTAACCGAGAGGTAGAAGGTTCGGATACTATCATCAACATTGCATTTTATATTTCTTTATTACCCACAAGGGGCTAAACATAGAGGGGACAAACAAGAACAGACAAAGGTATTAAGTCGATAATATCGTTCCCAGTGCGTAACTGGTACTTAATTTATCGACCCCGAAAGGATGAAAGGCAAAGTCGACCTCGGCGGAATTTGAACTCAGAACGTAGCGGTAGACGAAATACCGCTAAGCATTTCGCCCGGCGTGCTAGCGTTTCTGCCAGCTCGCCGCCTTTTATTCGTAGTCCTCATGTGTGTGTGTGTGTGTATGTGTGTGTGTGTGTGTGTGTGCGTGCGTGTACGTGTGCTTGTCTGTGTATATGTATGTATTTATTCATGTATGCATATATGTGCGTGCATATTTATGTATGTATGTTTGTTATTTATTAATTTATGCATGCATGTATGTATGTTCATGCGTCCGTACGTATGTCTGCATGAATGTATGTACGTACGTATACATGTATGTCTATGTGTGTGTATGTGCATACGTAAATGTGTGTGTATGTATTTATGTATGTGTATGTATGTATGTATGTATGTATGTATGTATGTATGTATGCATGCATGCATGCCTATAGCATACTCACTGTATGTACAATGTCGATTTCCCAGTTACTGCATTACTCGTCACAAGACACTGTCTCTTACGAATTTTCTGTTAAAACCAGAATAGATATCGAAGATACACTCGCTCGTACACAATACGCACATACATATATGCATACGGACATATATTTATACTTACATGCATACGTGCATATACACATATATACATGTATAGGGAGAGTTTACGAAAAAAAAAACAAAAGACGAAGACAAGTGGTGTACAAAACAAACAGATGTATTAGTATAACGCTCAGGAAGAGAAAAAGTCTTTTACGTTTCGAGCCTACGCTCTTCTACAGAAAGGGACACAGAAAAAAATAAGGAGAGAAAAAAATGTGTGTAGTAACAATATGGACATGCTATATACATACATATACATATAGAGACACATAGACACACACGTACATATACGCATACTTACACAAACATATGCATACACACGTAAATACATGCATGCATACGCATACACATACACACATATATATCGTTAGTCCTGACTTAACGGTATTGATAGATTTCTCGGAAGTGTGGATTTAAAAGTAGCGACGTAACGTGAAACCATAGCTACATAACGTGAAACCATAGCTACATAACGTGAAACCATAGTTACATAACGTGAAACCATTGATATAAGCAAGACACAAAACATTACTAAGCGTCTAAAAAAAAATCTCGAAGCACTTACAATAATCCTTTTTATTGTAGGCACCGGGGCAGTCTCAAGAAAAGAAAGGCTGAGGGGCACTTGCCCCACCCCCTCAGAAAAAAGTGCTCCCTTCTAAATAATGTTATGACGACCTTTTCTCCTGGAATTGTACTCCTTTCTGACTTCGTGCACTCCCTTCAAAAAGTTCCTGGGACTGTGCCTGGGCACAAGGGTTGGAATATTGGGAGAGGGGCGTAGTTGATTACAACACATATGTTTGTGTGTCTGTGTTTGCCACCCCTTCATCGCTTTACAACCAATGCTGGTGTGTTTACGTCCCCGTAACTTAGCGGTTCGGCAAAAGAGACCGATAGAATAAGTACTAGGCTTACAAGGAATAAATTCTCGAGTCGATTTGCTCGACTAAAGGCGGTGCTCCAGCATGGCCGCAGTCAAATGGCTGAAACAAGTAAAAGAGAGTAAAGAGTAAGGAGAATCGTTAGCACACCGGTCAAAATGTGCAACGTCATTCCATCCGTCTTCACTATCTGAATTTAAATGCCACCGAGGTTGACTTTGCGTGTCATCCTTTCGAGGTCAATAAAATAAGTACCAGTTGAGTTCTGGGGCTGAGAGCAATCGATTTATATCCTCTCCCGAACTAGCTGGCAGAAGGCCAGCTAGTTCGAGAGAAATGCGAGGTAGCTTTTTGTCCGACGCGGTAACGATTCTACCTGCTTCCCACCTTCATACGTTCCATAATTAATACCCACTTAAATTATACAAGAGGCATAATGGCCCAGTGGTTAGGGCAGCAGACTCGCGGTCGGAGGATTGCGGTTTCGATTCCCAGGCCTGGCGTTGTGTGTTTATTGAGCGAAAACACCTAAAGCTCCACGAGGCCCCGGCAGGAGTGGGGGTGGAGACCCTTGTTGTACTCTTTCGCCCCAACTTTCTCTCACTCTTTCTTCCTGTTTTTTGGGTAACGCTGCGATGGACTGGTGTCCCGTCCAGCTGGGGGGAACACATACGCCATAGAAACTGGGAAACCGGGCCATGAGTCTGGCTAGGTTTGAAAAGGGCGCATAAAAATAAATAAAAATTATACAAACTCACCACAAAGGCGGTGAACTAATAGAATTGTTAAAGCGTCAAGAAAAGTTGTCCCAACTCTTTACTTCCTGGGTTCGAATCCTGCAGAGGTCGACTTTGCCTTTACTCGTTTCCGAGTCGATAAAGCTAAAATGCCAGCCAAAGTACTGGAACTGGCAGTACTGATTATTTTTTTACGCTTTTTTTTTTTTTTCAAAAAAATATTGGCTTTCTTCTTAAATTTAGAAACCATAATTAATCTGCTCACTTCTAAATTAACTCTTGAAGAATCGTTTCCGATGAAGGCGGTCGCTATCTTTATCTAAAACTGGAAATCCTTAGATAAATATTTAGTCGTTAAAATTGGTGGTGGTTTCGGATGCTCGCTCTCACTATGAGATTCAAATTTTTCCATCATATCTTGATATATTTCATTAATTCCAGCCTAGTGCGTCAGTCCAACGATCTCTTTATAAACATTTTATATTAGCTTAGCTCCTTAAAACCCAGTAAATCTACAACGCTGATTAGATAGATTTTACTGCACATAAAACTCATTGTGATTAATTTCCCTTCCCTCCATGCCTGTCAAAATTTTCAATAGCAATCATGATGCGGTAGCCAAGCTAAAATTCCATCACATTAAGTTTAGTTTCGCCATCTAAGAATTAAATCAATTGCGTAAAGATACGCCGTAAAAAGTAGGCTTTGATTGTGGCATTAACCCCTTGGTCGTTAGGTTAAATCATCTTGGTTGATTGCAGGTAGGAAAACTAATTGAACGTTATGTGTCAGGTCATCCAAGTTAGGTGGTGAGTATTGTCCATAAGAAGTATACGTCCATTTTCAAAGATTGCGATGTATTTCTGTTGAAATGTCAATATTCTTTGATAATAAATCAAAGAAATTATAAGTAAGGAATTTAATGAAATTTAGTTTAATAGGCACTGGTAAGCCTGTGGAGTTAAGAATCACGCTTTGCAGCCTCGTGCTTTCTGGTTCAGTCCCACTGCGTAGCACCTTGGGCAAGTGTCTTTGACTATAGACCCGGACCGATCAAAAGCCTACATCTATATAAACATATATATATAAACATATATATATATAAATGTATATATATATATATATATATATATTATATATATATATATTATATATATATATATATATATAATAATAATAATAATAATAAGGGTTTTTTGCAACAAGTTGCTTAAACCACATACCGAAAATATTAGAAATAGCAGTCAAAGGGCTACTATTTCTTTTACTACAAAAATAAGTCTCCACAAACAACAGTATTTGTAACTCACATATGGTAAAAGAAGAAGAAAAACAACGAAACCACACAGTCTACTGGATTAATTATGGACGCACGCTTCTGGATTAGAATCGTAAAGTTCATTTCCTTATCAACATAATATTTTTCATAAATCTAGAAATGCTAGGAAAAACTTACCTTTTATATATTCGACCAAGCGACATCGAAAGATACAAAAGTCCACTAGCATATCCACATTTATATAGACAAGCTAACAAATCGACCAAACACTTCAAAGCGGTGCCCCAGCATGGCCGCACTACAACGTCTCTGGAACAAGTAAATCCATGTCAGTATCTACAATTATACGATTAATTTGAATTTAAAATGTTTGGTAGAAACTAAAGTTAATTAAACTAGTAAAAAATTTTTATTGTTATTTTAATGAGATTTTAGAAATTGGTGTATCCTTTGTTTAGCCTTTTTACTACTTTCAATCATTGAACTGCGGTCATGCTGGAACACCGCTTATCAAGCGGTGGTGGCGGACAAACACGCAAGATCGCCCGCACACACACGCGCTCGCGTACATATATATATATATGTATGTATATACATACATACATTACATGCATATATTATATATATATACATTACATACATGTATATATATGTGTGTGTATGTATATGTATATGTATATATGATTTTGATTTTGATTTTTCCAGTTTCAGCTTATGAGCTGTGGCCATGCTGGGGCACCGCCATAATAAATATATTATTATTATTATTATTATTATTATTATTATTATTATTATTATTATTATTATTATTATTATTATTATCATTATTATTTTATATTTATTTTTTTTAAATATATATAACTATCAAAAAGTATTAAAAGTTTAAAATACGATAAAGAGTAAAACCACTACGATCGTTTCATGCCCATAAACCAATTCGAATAACAATAATTTAAATTCAATTTATAATTCGAATTATGGTTATAGTCAATCTTCAGGTTAATTATAATATTTAAATAAATAATCAGAAATATTTAAACAATATTTTTTAAGAAATAAATAAAATAATAATTTTTCTTATAAAAAACTCTATTATCAAACTAGTAACTTAACGATTATGATTGTGTCATACAATCGATTATAATGTTAAATATTAATTTTTAAGTATTAATTTTTAAGGTAAGAAACCCACAAATAATCTAATATCAGTTATAGTCAATATCTAATTATATACATAATTTACAAAAAAAAACTATTCATATTATTAAATATAATTTCAAGTCAAATAATTATATAATATTTCAATAATAAATAAATTATCAATGAAAATATATAAATGTATATAAATATTAGAATTAAGATCTAAAATTATCTCTATCAATAAATATATATGTACGTATAATAAAGACCTAATAACTTAATTATTCATTATTACTTATAAAATATTAAAAGATTAAAAGATTAAAAGATTAAAATGAAATAGCTAATTGTAAAAAAAAACAAATAAACAATCTTAAATGAACGCTATAACAATTTAACGTATTATATATCTCTTTGGCTAACTAATAACTTTCAAAAATCGTATAGTTAAAATAGAATAATAAAATACTTAGTGAAATAATCAATCCGTAGTTATATAGTATCAAATAAATACTACAAATATATTTATCAATGGGAATAATATTACTACCAACTATCGATTTAAAAAACAATATATAAGTTATAATAACAATTATAAGAAATTTAAAATAACTATCAACAAATATAGTTATTTATGACTAAAATTTATGCTATCAATACATATATATACATGAAACCTAACGTTAAAAAACTCGTATAACAGTTAAAGAACTATATATTTCTTTGGCTAAGTAAAGTCTTACGAATAAACGTAAAGTTAATATCTAATAATTATATAGAAAAAATTACGCTAATTAGATCATTACATAACCATCAATATTTATATAAAAAACAATATTATACCATAAGACATATTAAAATATTTAAATATAATATATACTTAGCTTTTGTTATTCGAATTGGTTTATGGGCATGAAACGATCGTAGTGGTTTTACTCTTTATCTTATATTAAACTTTTAATACTTTTTGATAGTTATATATATTTAAAAAATAAATAAATAAATAAATATAAAATAATAATAATAATAATAATAATAATAATAATAATAATAATAATAATAATGATGATGATGATGATGATGATGATGATGATGATGATGATGATGATGATGATGATGATAATAATAATAATAATAATAATAATAATAATATATATATATATATATATATATATATATATATATATATAAATTTATAAGTATAAATTATTAATTTAAATAATTTTTAAATTTAAATTTAAATTTAAATAATTTAAATTTTGAATTTTATATTTTATATTTTTTATTAATTAATTTTTTTGTATGTATTGGTTTATGATTTTCACTGTTTGATTTGCCTAATAGTGGTTTTATCTCTAATTTAATATATATATTTATACTATAAAATTAGATTTAATCCTAAATCTAATTTTTCCCTGTAAGTTTGGATTTACTCCCTAATATTATTATATATATATAGTAAAGTCTATTTGCCAACGCAACGAGGTAGTCCTACGCAGAACGATGTTACTACTTTTTAGCCCTAGGAAAATATCTTTTCCAGCTGGTACCGACATATGATCTGTGTTCGTATACTGTGTGCAAGGGTGTCTACTGCCTCCTTTAAAGTAGCTAATCCCTACTCTCTCTTTACTCTTTTACTATGTGTCTCAGTCATTTGACTGCAGCCATGCTGGAGCACCGCCTTTAGTCGAGCAAATCGACCCCGGGACTTTATTCTTTGTAAACCCAGTACTTATTCTTTCTTTCGGTCTTTTGCCGAACCGCTAAGTGACGGGGACGTAACACACCAGCATCGGTTGTTAAGCAATGCTAGGGGGATAAACACAGACACACACACACACACACACACACATATATATATATATATATATATAATATATTATATATTATATACATATATATACGACAGACTTCTTTCAGTTTCCGTCTACAAAATCCACTCACAAGGCATTGGTCGGCCCGGGCTATAGCAGAAGACACTTGCCCAAGGTGCCACGCAGTGGGACTGAACCCAGAACCATGTGGTTGGTTAGCAGCTACTTACCACACAGCCACTCCTAGTTTACATTTTTTAATTTTCGAATCATCTTTATTAAACAAAATAGTAATTAACATAATATATATATATACATATATATATATATATTTATATATATATATATACGACGAGCTTCTTTTAGTTTCCGTCTAGCTAATCTGCTCACACGGCTTTGGTTGGTTCGAAGTTATAGTAGAAGACACTCACACAAGGTGCCACGCATTAGGGGCTGAACCCGGAACCATGTGGTTGAGAAGTAAACTTCTTACCAAACAGCTATACCTGCGCCGGAAATGCAATCGTATCTTCTTTGGCGGTACTTTCAGACATACTTGTCAACTACATATATATTTCTTTTTTGCCCACGAGGGGCTAAACATAGAGGGGACAAGCAAGGACAGACAAAGGGATTAAGTCGATTACATCGACCCCAGTGCATAACTGGTACTTATTTAATCGACCCCGAAAGGATGAAAGGCAAAGTCGACCTCGGCGGAATTTGAACTCGGAACGTAACGGCAGACGAAATACCGCTAAGCATTTCGCCCGGCGTGCTAACGTTTCTGCCAGCTCGCCGCCTTTTCCCGTCAACTACATATAATGCACTTTTCGTTCTTGTGTTGCAATCGTTCGCTAGGCAAACAGAATGTTGAGCGACATTTCTTTTGACTCATGATTTCGGAGTTCAAATCCCACCGAGGTTGACTTTGCTTTTCATTCTTTCGGGGTCGATAAAATAAGTATCAGTCAAGTGCCAAAATTAGAAATAATATTATGCAATTTTGAAACATTCATTATGAAGCTTAAGAACGAACTCCTCAAGAAGTTTTTCCCTTTTAAGCACTTGATCTCTTTCTCTTCAGGTCTGTAAAGCAGAAAATAAATATGAAGAGTTACACGGGTGTATCTCTTTCAACGATATTTTTCATTTATTTTATGTCGCTTTATTTCGGATGTGGCTATGTGGTAAGAAGCTTACGTCCCAGCCACATGGTTCTCAGTTCATTCCCACTGCGTGGCACCTTGGGTAAGTGTCTCCTACTATAGCCTTGGGCCGATCAAAGCCTTGTGAGTGAATTTGGTAGATGGAATCTGAAAGAAGCCCGTCGTTGTGAGTGTGTGTGTGTGTGTGTGTGTGTGTGTGTGTGTGTGTCTTTGTGTCTGTGTCTTTGTGCCACCACCACTGCTTGACAACTGGTGCTGGTGTGTTTACATTTCCGTAACTTAGTCGTTCGGCAAAAGAAACCGATAGAAAAGTACCATTTTTTTTTTTTAAATATATAAATATTGAGATCGATATATTCAACCTGAAATTCTTGAAGGCTGTACACGAGCATGGCTGCAGTCTAATGACTGAAATAAGTCAAAGTTAGAAGATAAATGAAATTGCCTGTTAAGCTTGTTCTGTTCTAAATAAGTGTTAGACGTTGAACACAAGCTTTGACGTTTTATTTCGATCAAAAAACATACACAACGCCCGGTCTGGGAATCGAAATCGCGATCCTCCGACCGTGAGTCCGCTGCCCTAACCACTGGGCCATTGCGCCTCCACTGCAGTTGCTGGTTGAAGCCAAAATCTAGTGATGCCGACAACTCGATGTGCTTTCGTCATATCATTGTAGCACTTCTAATTTAATTTTACATAACATCGTTTTTTTTATTATGATTTATTTATTCATTTATTTGATTATTAGTGCATTCAAACAGACAACAATAGGACACAGTGTGCGTTTTGCTGTCATTGCAGCAGAGATAAATGTCGGAATAAATATTTGCAAAATGAAAATTGTAGAGAGTACTTCCGGCGAGCCTCACTTCTAAACCATAGAATAACAAAAAACAAACAAACAAACAAAATGAACGTAACGGCAGACGAAATACCGCAAAGCATTTCTCCCGGCGTGCTAACGATTCTGCCAGCTCGAAGCCTTAAACACAGGCGAAATACTTATTTCTTTACTACCCACAAGGGGCTAAAGACAGAGAGGACAAACAAGGACAGGCAAACGGATTAAGTCAATTATATCGACCCCAGAGCGTAACTGGTATTTATTTAATCGACCCGGAAAGGATGAAAGGCAAAATCGATCAAGGCGGAATTTGAACTCGGAACGTAACGGCAGACGAAATACCGCTAAGCATTTCGCCCGGCGTGCTAACGTTTCTGCCAGCTAGCCGCCTTTCTTATCGCATTGCTTCGTTTATTTTCTTACAACCCAGAAATTCAGCAAAAGCGATTGGTAAAATAACAATGAGACTTAAAAAACAAAAGAAAAAATAAAAGGAAGTATTTGGGTCGATTTGCTCGACAAAGCCCTTCAGTGTGGTGCTCCAGCCTAGTCGCAGTCATGCCTGGGTGCTTATAACCACAGCGGTTATGTCTGTCATGTTTGCACTTAAGTGCATCTGACTCATTACTATTTGTTGTGTTGTATGCAGAAGCGCTTATTCCATATGTGTATGTCATTGTATGAATGTTCTGTTGTGTCTTGGGAGAGTCATTTTCTTTTTGTGCCTTATTATGTAACACACTCACCGGTAAAATTTCCACGTTTTTCTTATTTTTATTGTCCTAAAATTTTCGTTGCGTCTTGCAACCTTTTCAATAGTTTTTGAGAGTTAAAACTGTTGAAAAGGTTGCAAGATGCAACGAAAATTTTAAGACAATAAAAATAAGGAAAAAGTGGAAATTTTACCGGTGAGTGTGTTACATTATAAGGCACAAAAAGGAAATGACTCTCCCCAGACACAACAGAATATACTTCAACACATGAACTCACATAAAGAATCTTGCAAACCAAAACCCAAAACGAAATATTGTATGAATGTATTTCTCCAGAAAGCTTAAATGAAATATTCCATGATTTGATTAACAAATTTTTATTGTATTATTAATCGATTTTATCTATGCGAACACCTATATGTGTGCATGTATGTATGTATGTATGTATGTGTGCATGTATGTATGCATGCATGTATGTATCTATGTATGTATGTATGTATGTATGTATGTATGTATGTATGTATGTATGTATGTATGTGTGCATGTATGTATGTATGTATGTGTGCATGTATGTATGCATGCGTGTATGTATGTATGTATGTATGTATGTATGTGTGCATGCATGCATGCATGTATGTATTTAAGCCTCTATGTATGCATGTATATATGTATGTATGTATATATGTATGCATGTATGTATGAATGCACCTATGTATGTATGCATGCAAGTATGTATGTATGCATGCATGTATGTATGCATGCATGTATGTACGCATGCATGTATGTACGCATGCATCTATGCTTGTATGCATGTATACATGTATCTATATATTTATGTATGTTTGCACGTTTATATGTATGTATGCATGTATATATATATGTATGTATATTTATGTGTGTGTATGCATGTGTCTGTCTGTATGTGTGTGTATGTATCTATGCAAGTATGCATGTATGCATGTATGTATGCATTCATATATGTATGCATGCATGTATGGTTTACGTATGTCTGTATGTATGTATATGTGTGTGTTTGTATGCGTGTATGTATGTGTGTATGCATGTATGTGTAAGTATGTACGTGTATGTATGTATGCATATATGTATGCATATATGTATGTATGTATGTATGCATATATCCATGTACGCATAAATTTGTGTGTATATGTATATATATATATATATATGTTTGTGTGTGTGTGACTGTGTGCGTATGTGTGTCTTTGAATTCAAAACACAAAAGAATATAACTAGATCCCTAACGTTCGTGCGATTTACGGATTCTCATACTATGTTAAATTATCCTTGTCTACATATAAACATACATTCTTTCATATAATCTTACATGCACACAAATATACATACATAAATATATATAAATACGCACCCACCCACATACTCACCTTCACCTCTCCATATATGTATATATATATATATATATATATATATATATATATATATATATATATATATGTGTGTGTGTGTGTGTAGTATGTATGTATGTATGTATGTATGTATGTATGTATGTATGTATGTATGTATGTATGTATGTATACAGTAAGCCAGTCATCCTCTCCGCCCACCATTCCTGGTAGAGTAATCGGGGTAGAGTCTTCAGGTACCCCACCCACCCTCCATAGGATCCTATCTGAAGCAACCGCTATTAGTCTTTCCAGCCGATTCCCATGAGTAACCAACTGAGACTATGAACATTATTCAGGCTTCTCGTTCTTGGTCTACTCTCTAGGTCTCCTGCCAGCTGACTCGGTTTGAAGAATCCGTCTTGCGATTTTTTTCCCTGTCCCATTCAGATCACATATCCAAGGTCCCTGAGCTGTCACCTCTAAATGTTGAGTAGCAGCTCGACCTAGAAAGAGTCCCCTAATTTCCAAGTTACAGACTCTGTCGAGATTCTTCAGAGGAATTGCATTTCGACTGCTTTTATTCTCGATCGTACATGTTTTAGTTATTACCCATTACCATTCATGACCTTAGATGACCATAAGGCAATCTTCCACGGACTTTTTATCCTGTGTCTCCAATACTGGTCGGAGAAAACGGGGAATGTGACACACCAGACAGGTGACGTGACTTAGAAGCGGACTCTGCTCATGGTGTTTAAGGGTCAGGTGGTAGTGGTGGTGATGGTGTTAAATCGAGCAAAGAACTAGGTCCCCAAACTTGCAAGAATATGTTTCGTCTATTTTATTTATTTACTTAATTACTTCTTTATCTTTCTTTTACTTGTTTCAGTCATTTGACTGCGGCCATACTGGAGCACCGCCTTTAGTCGAGCAAATCGACCCCGGGACTTATTCTTTGTAAGCCCAGTACTTATTCTATCGGTCTTTTTTGCCGAACCGCTAAGTAACGGGGACGTAAACACACCAGCATCGGTTGTCAAGCGATGCTAGGGGGACAAACAC
>NC_043016.1:7805875-7810875 GCF_006345805.1 Octopus sinensis | reverse complement strand
AAGCTTCTTTCAGTTTCCCTCTACCAAATCCCCTCACAAAGCTTTGGTTGGTCTGAGGCTACAGAAGAAGACACTTGTCCAAGGTGCCATGCAGTGGGACTGAACCCGGAACTGTGTGGTTGGGAATTAAGCTTCTTACCGCATAGACACAACTGTGCCTATGTTTATAGTTATCTTTTATCGTTTGTTTTTACTTGTGTCAGTCATTGGACTGCAGCCGTGCTGGGGCACCACCTTGGAAGGCCATTCACTAGTCATTGGTTCACCCGAGCTTATAGTAGAAGATACTTGCTCAACGTATCACTCAGTAAGATTAAACCTGAAACCACGTGATCTTCTTAACTATCCAGCCATGCATGTGCCTTATAAATAAAATCTTTTGTGATCGATTTGCATCATATCTTATATGAAAAAAAAAAAGGCGGCGAGCTGGCAGAAACATTAGCACGCCGGGCGAAATGCTTAGTGGTATTTCGTCTGCCGATACGTTCTGAGTTCAAATTCTACCGAAGTCGACTTTGCCTTTCAGCTTTTCGGGGTCGATAAATTAAGTACCAGTTACGCACTGGGGTCGATGTAATCGACTTAATACCTATGTCTGTCCTTGTTTGTCCCCTGTATGTTTAACCCCTTGTGGGCAATTAAGAAATAGGTATTTCGCCCGTCGCTACGTTCTAAGTTCAAATTCCACCGAGGTCGACTTTACTTTTCGGGGTCGATAAATTAAGTACCCGGAAACTCTGAGGTCGATGTAATCGACTAGTCCCCACCCCGAAAATATCAGACCTTGTGTCGTAAAGTCTACTATAGGATATCTTTAATCGAAATAGTAAATTTAGAGTACGGTAAAATAAGCGAAAACCGTAGAAAATAAATAGCGGTGACATCTAGAATGAAATTATACTCCTGTATGGTCGCAGTCCAATAACTAAAACCAGTAACAGAAAGGAAAGGGAGCAAAAAAAAAAAAAAAACGGTGCAAAAGCACCAATGAATTGGAGTTTTTCTGATAGAAATATTTCTGCAAGTGAAGGATTGGTTTAGGAGTGTCTCTGGTTGTGTATTAAAATGGCGTAGAGACGAATAAACAACAGATTTGAAGAGTAAACAATAAATACAGTTAGTACTTGGAAGAATAAGGCGAAGGAGGTGGTTGTTGTTGTTGTTGTTGCTGTTGCTGATGTTGTTGTTGTTGTTGTTGTTGTAGTGGTGGTGGTGGTGGTGGTCGGAAGTAGTTGCGAGAGTAATGTGGTAGTGTTGGTGTTATGATAGTGATGAAGATGTTGTTATGGTAAAGGTGGTGCCGGTGGCCATGGTGATGGAGGTGGTGATAGAGGTGGTGGTTGTGGTACTGGTAGTACTGGTGGTGATGGTGATGGTGGTGATGGTGGTGATGGTGGTTCTGGTGGTTCTGGTGGTAATGATGGCGATGGTGATCGTGGTTGTGGTGGTTGTGGTGGTGGTGGTGGTGGTGGTGATCGTGGTTGTGGTGGTGGTGGTGGTTGTGGTGGTGGTTGTGGTGGTAGTAGTGGTGGTGATGGTGGTTGTGGTTGTGGTGGTGGTGGTGATCGTGGTTGTGGTGGTGTGGTGGTGGTGGTGGTGGTGATGGTGGTGGTGGTGGTGGCGGCGGTGGTGGCGGCGGTGGTTGTGGTGGTGGTGGTGGTGGTGGTTTTGGCGGCGATGGTGGTTGTGGTGGTGGCTGCTGGTGCTGGTGGCAGTGGTGGTGTTGTGGTACTGGTGATAGGAAGTGTTGATGTCTGAAGTGACGACGGTGTTGATGTTTGGTGGTGCTGGTCGGCGGTGGTGTCAGTAATGGTGGTGGTGGTGGTGACTGTGCTGGTGGTGGCGATGGTATGGTGGTCCAGGTGGTGGTGGTAGTAGCAATAGTATAGCTGAAAAGACAAGGGAAATGGCGGCGGTGTTTATAAGTAGGAAATAGTAGTGGTGGTGGTGGCGTTGGAGATGTTGGCGGTGTTTGTAAGTAGGAAATAGTGGTGGTGGTGTCGGTGCTGGTGCTGGTGCTGGTGGTGGTGGTAGTGGTGGTGGTGGTGGTGGTGGTGGTGGTGGTGGTGGTGGCGTTTGTAAGTAGGACATAGTAAGTAGGACATGGTGGTAGTGGTACTGGTGGTGGCGGTGGCAGTGGTGGTGGTCATGGCGGTCATGATGGGTCGTGGTGGTGGTGGTGGTGGTGGTGGTGGTGGTGGTGGTGGTCAGGGTGATGGTGGTGGAGGGAAGTAGTTTGTATGGAGATAGTGATGGTAGTGTCGTTAGCGTTGGTAGTGGAGGCAGCTGTTTATCCCAAAATCAACTTTGGGATAAACTGTACACACACACGCACGCACACACACCACAAGTATACACAAGGCCAAAAGCATTCCAGGCATGACCATCCTGTCTTTTTGCTTCCATTGTGCAGAAAACCCAGAGCCACATTCTTGTAAAAAGAATCCTTTTTTTTTTTAAGACGACGGTAATGTGTGTGTGTCAGTGTATGTTTGTGTGTGTGCGTGTGTGTGTGTTTGTGTGTGTGTGTGCATGCGTGTGTATGTATGTGTATGTGCGCATGTGTGTGTATTTGTGTGTGTGTTGTGTGTGTGCAGCGCGTGTATATGTGTGTATGTGTGTTTGCGTATGCGTGTGTGTGCGTGCGTGCGTGTGTATGTATGTGTATGTGCGCATGTGTGTGTATTTGTGTGTGTGTTGTGTGTGTGCAGCGCGTGTATATGTGTGTGCGTGTGTGTATGTGTGTATGTGTGTTTGCGTATGCGTGTGTGTGTGCGTGCGTGCGTGTGTATGTATGTGTATGTGCGCATGTGTGTATATTTGTGTGTGTGTATTTGTGTGTGTGTTGTGTGTGTGCAGCGCGTGTATATGTGTGTGCGTGTGTGTATGTGTGTATGTGTGTTTGCGTATGCGTGTGTGTGTGCGTGCGTGCGTGTGTATGTATGTGTATGTGCGCATGTGTGTATATTTGTGTGTGTGTATTTGTGTGTGTGTAGCGTGTGTGTATGTGTTTGCGCGTATGCATGCGAGCACTCGCGTAAAACTTGAGGGAAGTTAACTGTCATTTCTAGCATGACAGATGGCCACATAGTGAATTATAAATTGACCTGTTGATCCGATGGTGATGGTGATGGCGGTGGTAACGGAAGTGGTGGTGGTGGTCGTGGGAGAGACGGCGGCGAGTGCAGTCGAATCTGTTTAATAAGAAAAATGTGTCGGCACTGGAGTAGGGGGTGGGGGAAAGAGAACTGACGGTAGAAAAAAAAACTTTGTAGAAGTTCCGATTCAGAAAGGTATTTAACTTACCCATATTCTTGTGTATGTGTGTTTATGGGTGTATGTGTGTGTTTGTGTGTGATTATGTGTGCGTTTGTGTGTGTTTGTGTGTGATTATGTGTGTGTGCATGTGTGTGTGCGTGCGTGCGTGCGTGTTTGCGTGGGGGTTTGTGGGTGCGTGTGTGTTTATGTGCACGTGTATATGGGTGTATGTGTGTGTTTGTGTGTGATTATGTGTGCGTGTGTGTGTGTGTGTGTGTGTGTTTATGGCTTTGTGTTTATCTGTGTGTGATTATGTGCGTGTGTGTGTGTGTGTGTGTGTGTGTTTATGGCTTTGTGTTTATCTGTGTGTGTATGTGTGTATATGTTTACGTGTGCGTTGTGAGTGTATGGTCATGGCTGTGTGTGTGTGTGTGTGTGTGTGTATGTTTATGGGTGCATGTATTACGTACAAACACACACACACACACGTTTAAATATATGCCCATATATGTGTTATGCATACATGTGCGTTCGTGATGAAATGCGTCTTGTGTTGTACTTGTAAGACTTTTGCTTAATCTTGCTGCTACTAGCTGGCTTATGCGATGAGGTGGAAAGCAATCTGGTGAGTGAGTCTTCTCCGCCAGTAGACAGCCAGGCCTATCCCTCACCAAGATTCTTGCCAAGCTTCCCCGCTTCCACACGTGGTAACTGGGTGCTTTGCAGTTCAAGGTTAAATTGGCAAGAGATCTAGGAACAGCAAGGGCTGCAGAAGTACAGTGAGTAGGCCCACCCTGATGATTATGCTTTGGCTTCTGTGAATCATTGTTCTTCGGCTATGTGGGTGAATCCAAGAACAAAATTTAGGGGAGCGCAGCATAAAGCGGTAACACACACACACACGCAAGATATGGCGGTCGGAGTCAAAACTATTGAAAAGATTGCAAGACGCAACGAAAATTTTAGGACAATAAAAATAAGAAAAACGTGGAAATTTTACCGGTGAGTGTGTTACATAATAAGGCACAAAAAGAAAATGACTCTCCCCAAACACAATAGCTTTAAGACTGTTTGCGAGAAAATGCAGCGAAGAGAAAATCCTGCTTTTGATAAATCTCACTCGCAACTCCATGCTGTTCCTTCGCAGCAAAAATAATGATAGTAAGTAATGCAAACCCTAATGCTACTATAATGCCTTATTCCAAACTCACTGGATATTGGACCTTGAATTTTTAAACAAGTCCTTTGGCGACGGAGGACTTAAACAAGTCCTCTGGAAACAGGAGGTCTGGAATGTGCTAGGCGATTCTAGTAGGAAATGTAGCTGTTTGTAGAACAGGATAACGGTAAAGGCGGCGAGTTGGCAGAAATGTTAGCAGGCCGGGCGAAATGCTTAGCGGTATTTCGTCTGCCGTCACGTTCTGAGTTCAAATTCCGCCGAGGTCGACTTTGCTTTTCATCCTTTCGGAGTCGATAAATTAAGTACCAGTTACGCACTGGGGTCGATATAATTAACTTAATCCGTTTGTCTGTCCTTGTTTGTCCTCTCTGTGTTTAGCTCCCCTTGTGGGTAGTAAAGAAATAGGTATTTCGTCTGCCGTTACGTTCTGAGTTCAAATTCCGCCGAGGTCGACTTTGCCTTTCATCCTTTCGGGGTCGATTAAATAAGTACCAGTTACGCACTGGGGTCGATGTAATCGACTTAATTCGTTTGTCTGTCCTTGTTTGTCCTCTCTGTG
>NC_043016.1:7793375-7800875 GCF_006345805.1 Octopus sinensis | reverse complement strand
GCATTTAGTCGAATAAATCAACACCAGGACTTATTCTTTGCAAGCCTAGTCTTTACTATATCAGTCTTGTTTGCCGAACCGCTAGTTTACGGGGTCGCAAATACACAAACTCTAATTGTGAAACGGTGGTAGTGGAGGATGTTTTGTTTTTTTTTTACTTCTTTCAGTCATTTTACTGCGGCCATGCTGGAGTACCACCTTTAGTTTAACAAATCGGTCCCAGAACTAATTCTTTGTAGCCTAGTACTTATTCTATCGGTCTCTTTTGCCGAACCGCTAAGTTACTGTGACATAAACACACCAATGATTATGGGGTGGGGCAAACACAAACAACAGACACACCACAAATATAATATATACATATATAGTTAATCCAACAGAAACAACAGAAAAAAAGAGAAAAAACACAGCAACGCAGGACGTGAACAATTAAAGTATATTGACGCTCAGGAAAGAAGGGAAGGAGGTTTTAACGTTTCAATATATATATATTTGACGGGCTTCTTTCAGTTTCCATCTACCACATCCACTCGCAGGGCTTTGGTTGACCCAACTATAGAAGACACTGGTCCATGGTGCCACGCAGCGGGACTGAACCCGGAACCATGCGGTTGAAAATCAAATTTTTTTACCGCAATACACACACACACACAGATGCGCACACCCCATATTTTACAAAAAGGTGCCTAGATACTCCCTTCGTTTCGAACGAAGAACATCCCATTCTATATATGTCTTTATACTCAAATCGTTTCTGTAAGGTGCGGTTTCACTTTACCTCTCGCAACTGCTTCTCGCAGCTGCCCCTTCCCCCGCCCCCCCCCACCCACCCGTTTTTACACGAACACCTCAATTTTTTTCATTTCATTTTCTACTTTTTCCATCACCACCCTCTACAACTTTTAGTTTTTCCCACTCCCACTACCTCTTATCCACTTCACACCCTAGACTTCTGAAACACACGCACACAAACACACACACACACAAAACATTTGTTCCTCTCCCCCCACACCCACTCTATCACCACCGTCTCTGCACTCATTCCACTCCCGTTCCTTCATCATTTACTTGTATACAGTCCAAATCTCTTTTCTCGCTTTCTGTTTCTCCCCCCCCCCCATCCTTTCTCCCCGTCTTCTTTCCCCCACTCTCTTTTCCCCTTTTCAATCCCTCTCTTCCACACTCATAACCGTTCGATTCTTCTCTCCTCACTATAATTAGACCTAGGGACCGGATTAATTGCTGCCACTATATATACATACATACATGTATTTATGTTTGCGTGTATTTATATATGTGTATGTATATACATATGTTTCTTTTTAACCCACAAGGGGCTACACACAGAGGGAACAAACAAGGACAGACAAACGAATTAAGTCGATTACATCGACCCCAGTGCGTAACTGGTACTTAATTTATCGACCCCGAAAGGATGAAAGGGAAAGTCGACCTCGGCGGAATTTGAACTCAGAACGTAGCGGCAGACGAAATACGGCTACGCATTTCGCCCAGCGTGCTACGTTTCTGTCAGCTCGCCAGCATATATATTATATATATAAAATAACCGTAATGGTCTTTACATACCGAATACTGCTTGGTCGAATTTATTAACAATTAATTAATTCTACCCCTTTTTTTGATGACTATATATATATATATATATACTAACATAAAGGTTTAGCAACGAATTGCCTTACCACATACCGAATTTAGAAATAGCCAGTCAAAGAGTTATAGCTATTTCTTCTACTAAAAAGGGAGATCTCAGTAAAAACAGCAATTGGAAGGCAGACACACAGGTAAGAGAGAATGAATTGACGGCAATCTATCATACAATTTTAAGTTATCTACGGACGTACGTTCGAAATCAAGTTTTTAGGAAAGCATAAGAATTAAATATTAAATAATTCTATCTCACACCAAAACTTCTTTTCTCTTCAGCGTAGAATACTATAATAATCATAAATGATATATATTGAATTTGAGATACTAAAGGCACCAACTCAACTCAGTATCAGAGCGAGCTAGAATCCGCAACTAGTATCACCAAATTCAATGTGTGAATGAAAATTGTGTCACCAGCCCCTTCCCACCCGCGTGTACCAAAACAAGATGCTGTGGTCATCTACTGAGATTATGGTTATCCGTAATAATGAGGGTGAAATTAATTAATTTGGAATAATTATCAATTACACCAGTAGTCTTCGCATGTAAAAGCCTCATTCGAGGAAATTTAAGTAATACTAAGCAATAAAGGGTTTAGCAACGAATTGCCTTACCACATACCGAATTTAGAAATAGCAGTCAATGAGTTATAGCTATTTCTTCTACTAAAAAGGGAGATCTCAGTAAAAACAGCAATTGGAAGGCAGACACAAACAGGTAAGAGAGAATGAATTGACGGCAATCTGTCATACAATTTTAAGTTCTACGGACGTACGTTTCGAAATCGTTTTAGGAAAGCATAAGAATTAAATATTAAATAATTCTATCTCACCAAAACTTCTTTTCTCTTCAGCGTAGAATACTATAATCATAAATGATTATATATTGAATTTGGAGATACTAAAGGCCCAACTCAACTCAGTATCAGAGCGAGCTAGAATCCGCAACTAGTATCACCAAATTCAATGTGTGAATGAAAAGATTGTGTCACCACCCCTTCCCACCCGCGTGTAGCCAAAACAAGATGCTGTGGTCATCTACTGAGATAAAATATGGTTATCCGTAATATGAGGGTGAAACTTAATTATTTGAATAATTATCATTACACCAAGTAGTCTTCGGCATGTAAAAGCCTCATTCGAGGAAAATTTAAGTAATACTAAGCAATAAAGAGTTTTAGCAACGAATTGCCTTACCACATACCGATTTAGAAATAGCAGTCAAAGAGTTATAGCTATTTCTTCTACTAAAAAGGGAGATCTCAAAAAACAGCAATTGGAAGGCAGACACAAACAGGTAAGAGAGAATGAATTGACGGCAATCTATCATAACAATTTTAAGTTATCTACGGACGTACGTTTCGTTTCGAATCAGTTTTTAGGAAAGCATAAGAATTAAATATTATAATTCTATCTCACCAAAACTTCTTTTCTCTTCAGCGTAGAATACTATAATCATAAATGATTATATATTGAATTTTGATATACTAGAAATGCACCAACTCCAACTCAGTATCAGAGCGAGCTAGAATCCGCAACTAGTATCACCAAATCAATTGTGAATGAAAAGATTGTGTCACCAGCCCCTTCCCACCCGCGTGTATATATATATATCCAACATTGGTGTCTCTGGAAAGTTACTGAAATGGATCAAGTTGTTTCCTGACAGACAGATCTCAACATGTTGTAGTTGAAGGGGTAAAATCAAGCCCAGCCAAAGTCATTAGTGGCGTTCCGCAAGGCACTGTGCTGGGCCCACTTCTTTTCATCATTTACATTAATGACATTAATGACATCATCAAGCCACGCAACATAAAAATCTTGCAGATGACTCCAAGCTACAGAAGGTCATAAATGAGGCGAGTGACCGGACATGCCTTCAGTCAGATCTACTGGCTGTTATCCAATGGGCAGAAAAAAACAATATGCTGCTGAACGAGGATAAATTTGAGCTAATCCACTTGGAAAAGAGGATGCCCTGAAACTCCCAACTCCCTTCCTTCAGTGAAACTCTCGCGGCGTCCAACAACATCAGAGACTTGGGAGTATTGTGGACAACAACATAAGCTGGGCCACTCATATAAACAACCAAAGTTGACATGGCCCGCAGAATGTGTTCCTGGATTCTCAGAACTTTCCAGTCGAGAGATATCCACACCATTATTTCCTTCTTCTTCTCCACTTTTTGCCCGACCCCACCTTGAATACTGTTGTCCACTGTGGTCTCCCCACACAATACAAGGTATCATAAAAGTTGAGCACCTCAAAGGGCAATCACAAAAAAGATAGATGGCATGACAGGCCTCGACTATTGGGGTCGACTAGAAAAGCTAAAACTCTTTTCTCTCTCAACGTCGTCGTGAGCGCTACATCATCTGCATGATGTGGGAAAATATTCCATCAGCATTGCCCAATGATGTTGGCATCACCGTCAAGGTACTCCAAGGCTTGGGCCCCGTGCCATCCGCCCAAAACAAAATCGCACTCTCATCTCATAACAAAAAGAGGGCACAATTATTTCACCTCAATTGGCCCCGCTCTCTTTAACATTACACCAAAACACATTAAAACACAAACTGACCCTATAGGGTTCAAGAAGTCTTTGGACAGATTCCTTCAAGAAATCCCGGATAAACACCCTACAACACCCGGATATGTCTCTGTAACAATAACTCTCTACTTGAGTGGCCATAGTGCCCAATTCTGACTTGAAAGACTTCACCAGGTGGTGCTATTAAGTTTAGACATGGGCCTGGGCCAATAATGGCGGAAACCTATCAAAGTATATATATATATATATATATATATATATATATATATATCTAATATATAATAGATATATGTATATATATATATATATATAATATATATATAATATATTATATATATAATGTATATATATATATATATATATATGGTATATAGTATATGTATAATATATTATATATTGTTATATATATATATATATATATACTATATAATTATATATATATATATGTATATATATATATTATATATAATATATATATATTTATATTAAATATATATATATGATTAATGTATACATATATATACATATATATATACATATTTTACATATATATATACAATATATATATATATATATATATATATATATATATATATATATAATATATATATATAGATACTATATATTATATTCCGCTCTCGCGTCTCATGTTGATCTTTGACCTCTGGCCGAAATCAGATCGCCATGTTGATTCGTTAGCTACTGCACAGCATTTTTTTCTCTCCTTCTTTCTGTGTTTTTCTCTCTCTTGTATCTTTCTGTTGAAGAGCGTAGGCTCGAAACGTTAAAGACTTGTTTTAATTATATTTCCTGAGCGCCATCTAATACAATTGTTCGTTTGGTCTTCCACCTGCCTTCGTCTTTTTGTTTATTTTCATAAAGCTTCCCGTTATATATATGTATTATATATATGTAATATATATATATATATATATTATATATATATTTATATATATATATTATATATATGTATATATTATATATGTATATATATATATATATATTATATATATATATATATCATAATATATATATATACTAGCAGTATCGCCCGGCGTTGCTCGGGTTTGTAAGGGAATAACTATAAGCATTTTTAGAGAGTTTATAGCCCAAAATAGCAAAGAATGCATTCAAATGGAAAAAATATGATGGTAAATTTTTTGAAAAAATCGTTTGACTCATCGTAGACATTTTAGAGAGTTACTTCCCTTATATAATAGCGAAAAAATGCATTAAAATGGAAAAACAACGATGGTAAATTTTTTTTTTTAATCGTAGACTCATGTAGACGCTTTCTTAGCCATTTCTGTTTTGGTGTCTTCAAGCCATGAAGTCGTTGTTCTAAAAGAACGCTGGTCTCCTTGACAACGCATTACGACGTTGATTCCTTAACACTCCCTTCCCCACAGTGTGCAGGTGTGAGCGTGGACGCCAACTCCGCCGCCATCGAACACGAAAAATTATGCATTAAATGGAATAAAAAAGATGTTACTTATTTTTAAAATCGTAGACTCATCGTAGAACGCGCGCTAATACTCAGACGGCTCGATATCAATCACGACTATAAGCTACCCGAATTTGGTTAAACTGCACCCCGCAAACATGTGGGAGTAGTTAGGAATCTAAATCGAAGGGACAGACACTCACACAACTACAGTTTATATATATAGATATACATAGCGCAGTATGGTGAGATTTGACAGCAAAGAAAAGCATACATTCACTCTCTGCATGCAATTAGACTCGGAAAGTTCGTGAGGAACCCATTGACCCAATTTGCTGACTTTTTCCGATAGCACACAGGTCTCATGAATGGTTGAAATGACCAAATCCAAGCTTCTCTGCTAGTTCCTCACCAGTTACGATGAGATTTTGTTCCACCAGGGTTTTCAGGATGTCCTTGTCGAGTTCTAACAGATCTTTCAGGATGAGGCTCGTCTTCTAGGCTGTTCCAATATAGCTTTTGAAAAAAATAGCTGTTAAAATCGAAATGCACTCTTCAAACTTGCACTATGAATAAGGACAAGATAAAATTACTACCTGCTTTTTATAGCAATTAATATAAGTAGTTTATCCCATTCCCCTCTGACTTTTAGTTCAAGCTGTTGAAAAAACCCGCATTATTATATATGTATACATACATACATACATACATACATATACACACACACTTTCTCTCTCACACACATGCACACATTTATATTCTTTATTCTTTATATGTTTCCAGCCTGAGGTTGTGGCCATGCTGGATCATGTGGTGTGTGTGTGTGTCTATCGGTCTGTCTGTCTGTATGTATATATGTATATGTATGTGTGTGAACAATGATATTTTCAACAGATGTGTTGCAAATGTATCTGATTGTTCTCAAGCTTCAATACTGTGTGTGTGTGTGTATGTTGTGTGTGTGTTGTATGTATGTATATGTATGTATGTATATGTATGTAATATGTATGTATGTATGTGTGTGTGTATGATGTATGTGTGTGGTGTGTGGTGTGTGTGTGTATGTATGTATGTATGTATGTATGTATGTATGTATTTATGTATGTATGTATGAGTGTATTTTAACTTTATTACTAACCAAGCCACTACGGTTATTTAATGTAGTCTTCCTCAAATCACTCTCTGGCTATTTACTCTCTTCCAGAACATTTCACTCACCCTTATGTGTTAGCTTCCCATACATTTTACTCATGTATCTATCAGCGTGATAGAGAGAAAACAAATATTACATCTAGTTTCACTTTATTCGTTGCCCACTGTGTGCGTGCATTTGCGCGTGGTGTAACCAGACTAAGAAAGCATTTGACACACACACCAGAATGTGAGTTTTCTGTAAATTTTGCTTAATTGGAGTTTAAATTTTAAAACTGGACTTGGCATGACGCGATGCGTTTGTACTCTTAAAACTGCTAGGTAAATTGTAATTGAGAAATCCTATATTGTAGATTTGTATAACTCCCAAAGGGAGGCAGATAAAATCTGCCTTTTATAATAAGAGATATATCTCTTATTATAAAAGGCAGATTTTATCTGCCTCCCTTTGGGAGTTATACAAATCTTTAATAAGAGATATATCTCTTATTATAAAGGCAGATTTTATCTGCCTCCCTTTGGGAGTTTACAAATCTACAATATAGGATTTCTTCAATTACAATTTACCTACCATTTTTAAGAGTACAATGCATCGCGTCATGCCAGGTCCAGTTTTTAAAATTTAAACTCCAATTAAGCAAAATTTACAGAAAACTCACATTCTGGTGTGTTGTGTCATGCAAATC
>NC_043016.1:7765875-7790875 GCF_006345805.1 Octopus sinensis | reverse complement strand
ATATATATATATAATAAAAAGTAAAAAGTAAAAGAGTCAAGAGTCAAAATGAAGAGTTAGGAAGCTTTTTAATCGCTACAAATATTTCGATACATACAGATCCTCGTATATACAAGATTTAAAGTTGAGTTTAAATTAATTATGCAACGATTTACCTATTTAAGAAGATCTATATGTATCTCCTCCTCAGGCGATACTCAGTTGCTGTCTCCGTAAGTAAATCTAGATTTCCATGCTACAACATCCATGGGCTTCTCTGGGCCAGCAAACTGCGGGCTCTTTGTGTGGGGACCCGTGGTAGCATCGGAGGGTCGCGTGCAGCGCAACAACTATTGTCAGAAGTGGGATATTCATTGCTGCAGTGAGTCGGTTACCCGCTATGGCCTCGGAGGGAGCACGTACGAGGAGACGGGCAAGGAAGGAAGAGACATCACTGGCTACAATTGTGCAGATGTTAAAAGAGCAAAGCAGAAGGCGCTGCAAACGCTGCAAACGCAGCAAACGCAGCTTCAAGATCAGCTGGAAGCTTTTATGGGAATAATGGAGAAAGAGCAACATCGATTGCAGGAAAGTCACCAACAGTTTACGAAAGAGTTACGCGAAATGAGTGATGATGTCACATGGTGCAAGCAACAAATGGACAGGCTTGACAAGAGAATGGAGTGCGTGGAGAAACTTTGTGCTACTGAGCGTAAGATTGCTGAGCCAGAAGTAGTTGCTGTTGCTGCGCCATATTGTAATGCTCCGACGTCTGGGTCCGGGTCTCCCCGGGTTAAATGTAACTGCGTAGTCCCCATTAGGAAAAATCCACAGGAATTTGATGTCAAAGTATCTTGGGAGGCCTACCGAATCCAGTTTGAGATGCTGGCGGACCAGAATGATTGGGACGAGGGGCAAAGAGCCGTTCAGTTTGCCACCAGTTTGAAGGGTCCTGCACTGAAGTTGCTGGACCGGCTGTCAGAAGTAGACAGGGGTCGTTACTCGACGCTGGTAGAAGCTCTTCAGAGGAAATATGACACTATGTGCCAGAGTGAAATGTACAGGACACGCTTCCGCTCCTATGTCTAGAGGGGAGCCCCTATAGCAGCTTGTCCAGGACTTGGAGGGCACGGTGCATAAAGCCTACCCTACAGCTAGCCCCGACCTTTTGTCTCTTCGTTTGAAGGAACAATTTATAGATTCTCTGGACAATGCAAATCTCAAGGTCCAAGTGAAGCAGATGCGGCCAAGTACTATGGCAGGGTGCGCTGGCTAGGGCTCTGGAATTTGAATCGTACATCAAATCTAGCACCGGAAATTTCCGGGTGAGTTACAGCTCCGGATTCCAGGCAAAGAGAGGAAAAATCCATGGAGCTGAAGGACTTGGGAATTGTCGTGGACCATGTGAGAAGAATGAAGAGATGACTGGTATGTGTTGCTGGCACTGTGGGAGACTTGGTGGACACAAGCGGCAGGATTGCTACAGCTTGAAGAGAGAGATAGACAGACCGAGAGACACGGACAGCTGAAGCAAACTGGCAAGTTGATGAAGTGGGATTCTGCGGCTAGCTAGGTTGCCGAAGTTGCAGAGGTAAAAGAAAAGAACTTTGTTGCCGGTAAATGTTCTTATGTTTGAAGAGAAAACGAGCTTTCAGTTGTTAAATGTGTTTTTAAAAGAAAAGAACTGTGTTGTTAAATGTTTGAAAAGAAAGAAAAAAAAAGAACTGTGTTGTTAAATGTTTTAGAAGAAAACGAACGTTGTGATATTAAATGTTTTAGAAGAAAAGAAAACTTTGCAATGTTAAATGATTCAAAAGAAAAACAAAAAAGAAAAGAACTTTGTGTTGTTAAATGTTAAATGTTTTTTTTAAAGGAACGGAGGAAAGAAAAAAAAGAACTTTCCAAAGAACTCTTGTTGGATATTTTTTTTTAAAAATTACTTCGACTACGCAACGTTTTGTGTGTGTGTGTATTTTTTTTTTCTTTTTGGTGGCTCTTCTGTCTTCGTTTCGCTGATTCATTTGTTCCGTGGTGGGTTTCCGATTTACTGAGTATCGCCTGAGGAGATACATATAGATCTTATACAGGTAAATCGTTACATAATTTAATTTACATGTAACTCTAAATCTTGTATATATGAGGATTTGTATGTATCGAAACATTTGTAGTGATTAAAAAGCTGCTTAGCCGTAATTACTCTTCCATTTGACACTTTTACTTTTTACTTATTACTTTTTATTTTCACACACAAGGAATACCTAAGACTAGAATTGGTAGCATACCATAAGAATACTACTGACTATTTGGGAATTCTAAGGGTGAACGAGCTCTATTTATACTCTTATACGTTCTTAACAGAACATACCTCAACTATACATATATATATATATATATATATCACCGTGATCACCGTGACCGACCAGGCTATCAGATGTTGCGATACATCGCTGGTCACAATGCGCTTCGCATTGTTTTAGCCTTCAAATGATGCCACCCCGCTGGCTAAGCGAGCAGGCCAACAGAAGAAAGAGTGAGAGAAAGTTGTGGCGAACGAGTACAGCAGGGATCGCCACTACCCCCTGCCGGAGCCTTGTAGAGCTTTAGGTGTTTTCGCTCAATTAACACTCACAACGCCCGATCTGGAAATCGAAACCGCGATCCTACAACCGCGAGTCCGTTGCCCTAATATATATATGCAAATATATATATATATACAAATATGAATTAAAAGCAGCTCGAGGTTTATCGACAAAATCAAACACACATGCACAAATTATGTGTTTTTTTTAGTTCGTGGGTTGGCTGCGCTTTTTATGTGCCTGGAGTAAAAAGATACAGTCACAGTCAAGCGAGACAACTCATATCACGTCCCTTCTCTGATCGACAGACATCGATGTTTCGTCATTGTTTTGACTAATCAAATCCGCATACTGAACAAGACCCGCAGAAAGCCATATTGCTGACTATGAGTATATGCTAAATGTTTTAAACATTATCTCTTGGCATGACCCAACGTTTCATGCCAGCCACGGAAAAAATTCAGATATGAGTTAGAAGCAGGTTGAGGTATATAAAGAGAATCGTGAGTCGTCTCGTTTGACTGTTTCTTACTTTCAGGTGTTTATTTTTACACCAGGCGCATAGAGAATATATTCTGTTACTCCTAAAAACCGAACCATGAACTAACAACACATAGTTTGTGTATGTCTGTTCGATGTATGTATATGCTTGTATCGCATTAGTCTCACACCATCATTTGACAGACGATGTTGTTTTCATTTCTTTATTGCCAACAAGGGGCTAAGCATAGAGGGGACAAACAAAGGACAGACAAAGGAATTGAGTAGATTACATCGACCCCAGTGCGTAACTGGTACTTAATTTGTCGAACCCGAAAGGAAGAAAGGTAAAGTCGACCTCGGCGGAATTTGAACTCAGAACGTAACTGCAGAGGAAATACCGCTAAGCATCTCGCCCGGCGAGCTATCGTTTCTGCCAGCTCACCGCTGACGGTGTTGTTTTGTTTACGTCTCCGTAATCTAGTTGTTCGGAGAAAGAGACCGATAGAATAAGTGCTATGCTTTAAAAATGGTTGCTAAAGGCGGTGCCCCAGCATCGTCACTGTTCAATTGCTGAAACGAGTGACAGATAAAGGATAAAAGATAATTCTTTCAAGAAACTCCAAAATATTCCCATCGTATTTTGTAATCTTTTCTTAAAAACTCATCAATCAATCAATCAATTCCGTAATTGGAAAACTGAGATGAGATCGTTGGGCAATGAATGAATATTTGAAAAATTGTGCATTGAATGTCGTTGACTGTCTGATACGTGATCGAATTCTCGTGTTCACAGCGTACGAAGAAGTATGACGTGGTTGTCAGTGCAACGAATATCTATCTCTCGAGGAAGGAATTTATTGAAAGTTGTAAAATCTCTAATTAGAGGTACGATGAAATCGGCTAACGACATTGATGTCACCTCGACAATTTCGGCGAATTACGTCTAAAATATTACATCTGAAATTACTCAAAACCAAAATTGCAAATAAAACCCATATATTGTCACCCAGTACAAAACGCTGTGTTGATAGCTGGGCCATATTATTATCATCACTGAGATGAAGTAATAATAATAACAACAACAACAACAACAAGGGCAATAAATAATACTTAAACTGCTATCTCAGAGACTGAGAGATATTGTCAACTGCAGAAAAGCACCATCCTATGTTCTGCAAGAATTATAAGAAATATTCTTGAGATACGAATAGACTTGTAACAAACTTCAGATAACAACCTGCTAATTGAATTAGTACGTAAGAGCTTTAAATAATATATAATAATAATAATAATATTAATAATATAAGAAGAAGAAGAAGAAGAGAAGAAAGAAGAAGAAGAAGAAGCCAAGAACAAGAACAAGAACAAGAACAAGAACAAGAACAAACACAAGAACAACAACAGAACACAACACAACAATAACAATAACAATAAGAAGAAGAAGAAGAAGAAGAAGAAGAAGAAGAAGAACAACAACAACAACAACAACAACAACAATAATAATAATAATAATAATAATAATAATAATAATAATAATAAATGCCCTGATGAACCCGCACTGACTCTCATGGTTTCTGATCTTGACTGAAAGTATTATCTTTGCCCTAGGTGTCGGGAAGACACTCGGCAAGAAGTGGAAACAAAATAGAAGGAAAAAGAAAAACACATAATAATGTAATAATTTTGTCTTAGTATAAAAGATGGGCTACATCAAATATTCTGCTCAATACCACAGATTTGCTTGTCAGTTGTTTGACCTTAACTAGTTGAGCATGTCCCTTAATGGTTGATGATATGTGCATCTCTGATTATGAGTAGAAGTAGTGGGGGAACATCATTCTTTGGAGTTTAAATAATTCACCTCTGGAAACATGGGTATTTCGTTTACCTCCCTCAAACAACCCTTATTCAGGGGCCTTTTAAGTGGGACCTGAAGAAAATTCTAACTGGGCCCCGTCTGTGAGGTCATGCGCTGTTTATCTTGATATGAGATCACCATGTCGCGCACATATGGTTGTGATGCATGTGCCTGGTATACACTTATCAGGCGGATAGTCATGATGGGTATACTGGGCTTCGTATATTTTACCCCAGTGTCACTTTGATGGCATGCACTGCTCTCTCACTCAATAATAATAATAATAATAATAATAATAATAATCAATTCTTTTTTATTGGCCACAAGGGCTGACACGCATGATTACATAAAGGGACAAGACAGGACGAAAGGTTACAAAGGGTTTTGCCGTTTTTTTTTTTTAAAAACATCGAGTAAAAATCTTTATAACAACTTATAAAATTCAACAATGAAAAACTCCCAAAAGGGGGAGACGTCTCGAAAGGTTCCTGGTGGAAAAAACCCTACAAAGCCAACGGGAGCCTGGTCAAAAAAGGGGGTGTAGAGAGTCCCCTTTTTTCTCCTTTTGTATTACCTTTTTGAAATCACAGGCGAAACCTGAGAACTGGTCCATTTATACAGGCCAGTCTCGCACAATTCACCCACCTTTCATAAAACTTGCTATCGGACAGCACTTTCCTCTCTAACCTCATCTTCCTTTTCAAGTGAAACTTGAAAAAGTTGATGAGGCCTTGACCAAAGAGGAAAGTGTCTGACTTTAGCCCTTTCAAACGAGTCCACCACACCACCTCTTTCGCCACAGCCACTAGGCACAAGAAAACGGCCTCGCCCTCCTTGTTAAAGGAGGTCGGCGGGGCAATCTTCACTATGGATTCGGCCGATAGTCGGATCCGTCCTACACGTGACAGTAGCTGTTCGACATAAACCCATATTTCAGCAATACTCGGGCACTGGACGAGTGCGTGCAGAACGGTTTCGTCGTCCTGGCAACACCTCGGGCAGGCCCGGCTGACGGCACTTCCGTGCCGGTAGAGTTTATCTCGAACAGGCAGAGCCCCTCGGTAGCACTGCCAGGCGAGAGACCTCTGGAAATTATCCATCGGCCCCGCCCGAAAGTCCTCCGAACAGACCGCTCAGTTCGTCGTCTTCAACGCCTAGAGTTTCCCCGAGAACGTCGTCGCATTTTTCCTCCACTAACCCTCTATAGAACGCTAGAGTGGAGCTGTAACCGACCGCATTGCCCGCCTGGCGGAGGGCGGAGAGGGCTTGACGGCACTCGAGGTGCCAAGCGCCCTTTCTCGGTCTACGTTTGATCCAGGTCTGCAGCTCCGTCAAAGAGACGAGCTGCGGAAAATCGCGTCTGACAAAAGACGACCACACCTGTTCACCGTCTAGGAAGCGCTTGAGATGCCGCAGCCTGAGCGCATGTCTGCGCAACAGCAACCACGGCATTCCAAGGCCTCCGTTCAGCGGTCGTTGACAGCAGATGGATCGCCTGACCAGTGGCACCTGACCCTTCCACAAAAAGTCGAAGAGCAGGCGTACCAGCTTGGCCAACCAGCGGTCGGGACAAGGGACGACGGTCAAGCGGTAATAGATGACGGATGCGATGTACGCATTCGCCACCTCCGCTCGACCTTTCAGGGACAGCTTCCTCTCGGCCCATTTCTGGGTGAGACGTGCCACCCTGCTCGTCACCTCTTCCAGTTCTTATCCACCTGGAGGTCCGGACCGAACCAGACCCCGAGCAGTTTAACGGGTCCGTCTGTCCAGCGCCCTACGACGCTGTTGGACGGCATGGGCTTGCCTCTCCAGGTGCCCAGTTGCAAGCCCACAGACTTTTCCGCGTTAATCTTTGCCCCTGTCACCGCTTCGTACTGGTTTAGCGTCTCGCCAATCAGGCCAATGTGCCTGTGGCTCGACACCACCACGGTGACGTCGTCGGCATAAGCAGACACGCTGTTTCCGCCTCCTAGATCGCGCGGGATGCCCCTCAAAGCCTCCAACTTGCGCAGTAATGGCTCGAGAGTCAAAATGTACAAGAGGGAGGAGAGAGGGCATCCTTGGCGGACCGAACGCGAGATGTCGAACGGTCCGAAAGGTGACCGTTCACCCGTATCACCGAGCAGATGTTGCTGTATAAAGCAGCGATCCACCCGCGGAGACTGGACCGAAGCCGGCTGCCCTGAGGACAGCTGCCAGGTACCGATGGTCGACCCTATCGAAGGCTTTACTCTGATCCAAGTTGATCAAAGCCCCACCCGCGCCAGCGTCGTTACCCACCCTCTCTATGATGTAGCGCATGAGATGGAGGTTGTCGTGTATCGACCTGGTCGGCACGGCGCATGTCTGCGTCCCGCCGACCAGCTTGTCCACGACAAGCGCCAATCTCTTGGCTAGCACCTTGGCCAAAATCTTCAACTCTGCATTGAGCAGAGTGATGGGCCGGAAATTCCCTATAACGTCCCCCTTGTTTGGGTCCTTCTTTAGCAAAGCCACCACCCCTCGACAGACAAAAGCAGGAATTCTCCCGTTTTGCTGCCAGTTGCAGTAGACGTTTGCCAACAGGTCCGCAAACAAGTCTGGCATTGAAAAGTAAAGCTCGTAGGGCAGACCATCCAAACCCGGCGATCTACCTCTCGTGCAACTCTTCATCGCTTCCTGTACTTCCCAGGCAGATATCGGTCCTTCGCAGCACTCTGCCTCGCTGTCCGAGAGTTGCGGCAGTCCGTCCAGGTACACACCGAAGTCTGTACCGTTGGTGTCCGTTCCACCGCTCGTCCCAAACAGTTGAGCAAAGTGCCGCTGAAGCACCGTACACATCTGCTTCGGTTGGGTAACCTCGCGCCCGTTCTGGTCCACCAAAGACCGAATGGTTGCTCTGTTGCCTCGCTTCGCCTCCGCCACGCGGGCCCATCGAGCGGCTCTAGTCCCCTCCCCGCTTAGCGAACGTGCCTTAGCTCTGACAACGCAGCCTTCGTGTTTGGCGTCGAAGTGTTGGTCGAGGGCCAACCTTGCCGCCAACACGTCGGTCGCGATGCCAGTGTCAAGAGCCTCGTCTAGTTTCTTAACTAAATCCCGCTCTCTCTTCCTACGTTCAATAGCTAGAGTCTTACTATACCTAATCGACTCTACTCTAATTGCTCTCTTGAGGGCAAACCACCAGTTGTTGTTGATGATTGCCCCCGTGAGCGCCCGCTTAACTAGTAAACTAATCCGGTCTCTGTAAGCTTTGCACGCCGTTAACGACGCGTTCAGCTTCCAGTAGCCGGGTCCCTGTCTATGTAGCCTATCTAAGTCGACCGTACAGATCACTAATTTGTGGTCCGTATATTCGACTAGGTGGAATTGTGGACACCCTACGCTGTCCTTATCCGCTGGCCTACAAAACACTCTATCTAAGTACGATCTAGACGACCCGATGCGGTTTGTCCAAGTCCACATTGGCACATTCGGGTTGTCTAGTCGAAACCTGTCGGACAGCTGAAAGCGGCCGAGTAGGTTGGCGAGGCTCTTGCACCCTCCCCCTCTCCTATCAGACGCTCCCCTGCCCACCCGATCGAAACGTTCGTCTAAGACAGCGTTCCAATCCCCAACTAGTACTAGAGTGCGTGACGTTCCCAGGAAAACTTCCAGACGTTTGAAATAATCCGACTGCCCTGCTCCTGTCGGAGCGTAGGCAGCCAGCAGTCTGAAAGCACCGCCGTCACTACCGTCGACGTCGAGGACCACCAACTTACCTTCCGGATCCAAGAAGACTGTCCTTATTTTCAGGTCCAGGCCCTTCCGAAACAACACACCCCAGTACCACCACCGCCCGCTCCCGGCCGACACGGAGATAGAAATATCTCGTATCCGCCGAAAAGGGCTGCGAGTTCCTGCGGGTCGGAGAGCCTGGTTTCACTGATGGCTGCTACATCCACATCATGAAACCTCAGGTCGTTTAACAGGTGACCCTGTTTCCAAGGTGACCCGAGGCCTCTCACATTCAAGCAACCGATTCTAAGATTTGCCATGTTTCAAAAGTTAGGGGAAAAAAAGGAGAAAAAAGGCTCTACTTACTGTTGTTGGTGGTGGGGGTGGCTCCCTTGTGCTTTTGCACGGGTGCTTCAATAATATTTTTGTAAAGTTTCTGAGAGAAACTTTTCCCTAACGATCCCACATCGTTAGGGAATATTTGTTTTATTTCGCTGTAAACTGTTTTGTTTATTTTTATTGTGAGAATGTGTGCTGGTGGTGTGTTGTGTGTAGGTATTATGAAATCTGTAATGTTTGTGCTTGTTTTGTTTTTCAAATACTCAACCAGTTCCTGGTTTCTTGTATTCACTGCTGTAATCGTGTCTGTAATTGTGTCTGTGTTTGTTTGTGTCTGTGGTAGTGGCAGTAGTGGTGTCGAAAGTGTTTATGAAAAAATGTGGCATTTCAAGGTTGTCACAATACCAGTGATTGTAGGAACTCTAAGAATGACCAAAAAAAAGGAACTGAAAGGTATTTGAGAATTATCCATAGCTTACCGTCCCCGCGAGAAATGCAAAAAAATGTTTTAACTGGTACGTCACACTTGTTGAGAAGAACCTTGTCACAGTGAGGACGCTTACCTCCCATGTAGTCATCTTTGAAAGCTTTGAGCTACTAGAAGATTTACTAACTGGGAAATGTTAAGAGCATACGACTTAATTTAATTTTGTAAATGAACAATCTGGTGTGTTTATTTTAATGACTTATCAATGTACACAATGAGTGTCTTTGCCCTAGGTGTCGGGAAGACACTCGGAAAGAAATGGAAATAAAATTGAAGGAAAATGAAAAATACATAATAATGTAATAATTATAGATAAAAAATTTTAGAAATAATTTCTAATCATAGAAATAATACATTTCTAAATCTCTCAGAGAGATCTATGCAGTAGTGATACGATAAAGTAGTTGTATGCTGTCAACTTAATGTGACAGTCCCATGAAAGAAATAATACTACTGCTATTTAGCCCTAGGAAGCAGCACCACTTCCTGTCAGCCTTGACACATTACCTGTGTCCTGATGTTTACAAGGGGGAGACAATATCTAATCAGTTTACACAATTGTGTCTTAAAATGTAAAAACGTTTTCTTCTCTTTTCGCAAGTTAGTTTATCTTAGCTTTACTATTAGCACATTTAGCTAAAGATTACAGGGGAAAAAATATCGATTCCATTACAAATATGAAATAACAAACGTTACTGTATCTTTATTTACTTAACGTGTCGTTCAAATTGTCGTTCAAATATATTTTACAGATTGAAATAACAAATTATTGAAGGTACAAAGTTTACTCATTACAATGAAAATTTACCAGTAATTTTAGCTTTAGATAGATGCATTGTCAGTCAGTGCTAGAGTGGTTCTGACACAATTTGGAAATGGAGGTAAACGTCCATCAGTGGCGATATCTGCGAATAAATAAAATCATATTGCTTATTATATAGGCTCTACATAAATTCAATCGATTCCTACATCGACGATATTTGATTTAATCAACGATAAGAAGCCTCGAATGTATACAGATATTTTCACCGGATAAATATATACCGACACACGTATCTCAGAGGCTACATCGTTGGGTGATGGTATTATGATATACGATTCGCCGGATAAAATGCTTAGCTTTATTTCGTCCGTCTTAATGTTCCGAGTTAAATTCAATTAAGGTCTACTTTGCCTTTCATCTTTCCGGGGCTGGTGAAATAAGTACTAGTTGAATAATGTAATAGGCTTCACCCCCCCCCTTAACTTGCTGGCCTTCTGCCAAAATTTGAAACCGATATTATAATATACGGTACTATATGATATAAATGGTCGAAGTAACACGAAAATGCTGACGTGTTATCAAAACTGCCGATCGGACATGATTGCAATTTTGAGGAAAATCATAAAAATCATATTCCATCTGGATTCGAAATAAACCAAATCATTAATAAAAATCACGATGGAATGCTGGTTATCACTGAAAAATGTAAATCGAATCAAACATCAAGTCTGATATCAATATTATCCGAATTCATCAATTCGTCAATAATGGTTGGCCGGAGAAACTAAATACTGAAGATGAAGCATTTAAAATAATAATCGATAAATCGTGATGCAATAATAATCACAGGAATTTATAAATTTTGAAGACCAATTTTTATAGAATAATTATTGTGAAAATATTCCAAAAGAAAAAAAAAATTAACTCCATAGCAAAAGGTCACTGTGGCACGGCCCGAATGAAAAAAATGACTCGTAGTTACGGCTCCTATAGGAAAATGACATCGAATACAGGCGCTGTAGTAAAGTTATATCCAGCATATCAATATATCTGGTAAGAACTATGGTTATATACTTAAGAAGATCGCATTGCAGCCTACAATACCTGGGTTTCGGGATGACACTTGGCAAAAAATGGGAGCAAAATTAAAGGAAGAGGGAAAACATAATAGTGTAATAATTATAAATATATAGCAAGATGAGCGAGATGTAAACAGTAAGCGCTCGACAACGTAAAGTATACTAGGGATCTCAATATGGCTAACCACTAGGGGTGGGTGTTACTGTAGCATTTTAGCCCCAGGAGATCATCGTCTCCAGCTGGCTTTAGACACAATTTCTGTGCCCTTATGAGGGGATGACCTCCCTTTGCAAATATCATAAGGGCACAGAAATTGTGTCTAAAGCCAGCTGGAGACGATGATCTCCTAGGGCTAAAAGCTACAGTAACACCCACCCCTAGTGGTTAGCCATATTGATGGCTAGTATACTTTACGTTATAAATATATAATTTTAGAAATAATATCTAATCAAAATTAGTTTACAAAATTATGGCTTAAAATGTCACAAAAACGACATTTTCTAGGAGATTTTTAATCGCAAGTTAGATTGTCATACCTTTGTCTTTAGTACATTTAGCTAAAGATTGCATTGGGGAAAATATGGATTTCATTAAAAATATGCCTATGAAATAAACTTTACTGTATCCTTATTTTCGTTAAGGAAAAGCAACGTGGCTTTCAAATAGTCAGTTGATTACCAACAAAAATATATAAATTTTATAACTATGTTCAGTTCCAAGGTGCACTTTCTTGGGCAAGTGTCTTCTATTTTAGCCACGAGTTGACCAATGACTTGTGGGTGGAAGATTTCGTAGACGGAAGCTGTGTGGAAGACAGACATCTATATTCGATGGTATTTTCCATCAGCAGCCATCACTACGATTCATTTCTTTCATTCGGACCACGATGACCTTATGCCACGGAGTGAAAATTTGTGTGTGTGTATTTGTTTTTAACCCCCCACCATTACTTGACGACTGGTTTTGGTTTGTTTACGTCCATGTAACTTAGCGGTTCGGCAAAGGAGACTGTTGGAATAAATAAAATGAAAAAGAAGTCCTGTGCTCGATTTATTCGACTAAAACCTTTCAAGGCGGTGCCTCAGCATGGCCGCAATCCAATGACTAGAACAAGTAATAAAAAAATTATAAAAGATAGCCCAAAACATCTGGACCATAACAACTGTTTGTGGGGGGCGGGGTTGCGTGTGTATATGCTGGTGTGCGTGTGTGTGTGTGGTGCACGCTTGGCATTTCACAATAAAATGCAAATTATTGCCATTGATTCATTCTCGAAGTTTCCTATGTTATGTTGACATCAACATTGCTAATGAAACATTAATAACTGTCCGTAAAATTTTCGTCATTTAAGGACTCTATAAAATAATTGATTTCTATTCCAACACCGACAGCGTACCCTTGAGGAAAACACTTCGTTTCACATTTCTTCAGTCGATTCTCTGTAGTTGGGCAACTCTGCGATGGACTGGCTTTCCACCCGGGTGGTGGATGGGGGGAGATGTCAGCCTGCCCGCCTAGCCAGAGGGGTGACATCGTTTGAACGCTTCAACAATGCTAGGAAGAACATTGCCATCAGCGGTGTATAACAACGTCGGATGATCTGGTCGATATCGTCATACAATGAAAATAATTATATTCGACAGTTAAATTCAGTTTATATCGTCCAAATTTAAGCAATTTTGCAGCCAAGTGAGCAGTCAGCATTTGATTGACATCATCTGTTTTCCATTCGACTTTAAACGATAAAGTAAAACGCTCTGTTCAAATGCTTAAACAAGAAATTCTAACAGCAATGCCATCAAAATCTTTCATTTCAAATTTTTATTGCCATAATCGTTTTGCACCACACCCAGCATAAGAGGGAAATTTGCCTGTAGACTGTATTCGTATAATGCATTATATTTCGGTTACTCGCGAGCGCGAGTGTACATACATACATACATATACGTGTGCATGTGTATATATATTTAGAATTATAAATAAAGAAAAAATATATATGATGAAATGTTTTGTAGAACGATAAATTAAGTTTTATGAGTACCACCGGATTAACTGAATATTGTGAGATATAGAGATATATTGTGACTTAGATATATTTATACATAGACACACACTAACATACATACATACATAATACAGGCATATATATATATATATATATATATATATATATATATATATATATATATATATACATATATATATATACATTTATTTATACACAAACACACACACATGCACACACAGAGGTAAACACACATATACATACACTTACACACACACACGTACACACACATGCACACGCATACATACGCGCGTGCACGCACACCCATACACGTTGCGTTCTTACGTGGCAAGACGTTTTCTTCCTAACTATTTCGGGTTCAGTCCCACAGCGTGGCACATCCCCGACAAATGTCTTCTGTTATAGCCCCAGGCTAACCAAATTCTTGTGAAGGGATTTGCTAGGCGGAAACTGAAAGAAGCATGTCGCATATGTATATATGTGTGTGTGTTTGTTTGTGCCTGTGTGCCTGTGTATGCGTGCGTGTCTTGATGTTTGTGTTTCTTCCACTACAGTTGCTTGTCAACCGATGTTGGTGTGTTTATATCACTGTAACTTGGCGGTTCAGCAAAAGGGACAGATAGCATATGTACTAGACTTTAAAAAAATAAGTACTGGAGTCAATTCATTCGACTAAAAACATTCAATGTAGTGATTCAACATGGTTGCAGTCCAATAACTGAAACAAGTAGCATCTATCTATCTATCTATCTATCTATCTATCTATCTATCTATCTATCTATCTATCTATCTATCTATCTATCTGCGCGTTCTATACCGAACTAGAATGGTGCCTCAATTCAACTGAATCTTAAATATAGTTTATCTATCTATCTATCTTTCTATCTGTCATCTATCTATTTATTTATCTATCCATATATATATGTATGCATGTATTATGTATGTATATATATATATACACATATAGATATATATATATATATACATACACACACACATATATATATATATACACACACACACACACACACACATATATATATATATAATATATTATATATATATTAGAAAAAAACACCTTTTATCTATTCAATAATGAAAAATTAATTATACCATTTAAGGCGCGTGGTTGTGTGGTAAGAAGCTTGCTCCCCAACCACGTAGATCTGGGTTCAGTCCCACTGCGTGGCACCTTGAGCAAGTGTCTTCTATAGCCTCGGACCGACCAAAGCCTTGGGACTGGATTTGGAAGACGGAAACTGAAAGAATCCCGTCGTATGTATGTGTGTGTATTTATGTGTGTGTTTTGTGTCTGTATTTGTTCCCCACACCAAATCCTTTAAGGTGGGACTCCATCATGGATGTAGTCAAATGACTGCATCGTGCAAAATACTATATATATATATATATATATATATTACAGATATAGGGTAAAGAATTAATAATTTAATAAATTAATAAATTTACCAAGTAGTTTCCGGTATGGAAAAGAACCATATTCAGTAAAAACTTATACAAAAAGTTGTTTTTTTTATATAATTATAACAATAATTAAGGGTTAAGCAACAAGTTGCTCACTACATACCGAAAATTTAGAAATAGCAACCAAAAGACCACTATTTCTTTTTCCTACAAAATATGTCTCCACTAGCCCATACACGCAATTTTTTTCTCTCCTTTTTTCTCTCTTTGTTTCTTTTCTGTGTATCTTTCTGTCGAAGAGCGTAGGCTTGAAACGTAAAAGACTTGTTCTATTTCTATTCCTGAGCGCCATACTAATACATTGTTTGTTTGTACTCCACCTACCTTCGTCTCTTGTTTATTTTCGTAAACCTGCCTTCGTCTTTTGTTTATTTTCGTAAACCTTCCCGTTATATATATATATAAACCGGTATTCCGTCGGTTACGACGACACGGGTTCCAGTTGATCCGATCAACAGAAGAGTTTGCCCGTGATATTAACATACAAGTGGTTGAGCTTTCCACAGACACACGTACCCTTAATGTAGTTCTCAGGGAGATTCAGTGTGACACAGAATGTGACAAGGCTGGCCTTTTTAAATACAGGTACTACACATTTTTGTCAGCGGAATGAATCGAAACAAAGTGAAATAAAGTGTCTTGCTCAAGCGCACAATGTACCAGCAATCAAACTCACGACCCCACAATCTTGACCCGAATACCCTAACCAGTAAGTCACACGTGTTCTCTCTCTCTCTCTCTCTCTCTCTCTCTCTCTCTCTCTCTCGCACACACACACACACATACATATACACACATAAATACACACACGCACGCACACACACATGCATACGTAGAAAACAAGATGGAATAAATAAAACTCCACCACACACGCTGATGTGTAATATAATTTGACGGCCATCATCTTTATCACGTGCAGTGTGTCGCTTGTTTAATGAACACTCATCGGAGATAAAGTCGGATAACGGCCTTATTGAGTGAGCAGCGGTACTATAATAAGGTGGCGAGCTGGCAGAAACGTTAGCACGCCGGGCGAAATGCGTAGCCGTGTTTCGTCTGCCGTTACGTTCTGAGTTCAAATTCAGCCGAGGTCGACTTTGCTTTTCATCCTTTCGGGATCGATTAAATTAAGTACCAGTTACTCACTGGGGTCGATATAATCGACTTAATCCGTTTGTCTGTCCTTGTTTGTCCCCTCTGTGTATAGCCCCTTGTGGGCAGGAAAGAAATAAGAATGTTAGCCAATAAAATAACCACACAACCGCAAGCAATAATAACAACAACACCATCAACTGTTACTGCAGCAATACTAATGACATGGATTCCAAGAACCAAATACCAACGGCACCATCACCAACACCACCAACACCAACAACAGCAACAACACTAGGGTCACCACCGGAACCATCACCACTACCACCACCACCACCACCACCACCACCATCATCATCATCATCATCATCACCACCACCACCATCATCATCATCATCATCATCATCACCACCACCATCATCACCACCACCATCACCACCACCACAACCACCACCACCACCACCATCATCATCATCATCATCATCATCACCACCACCATCACCACTACCACCACCACCACAACCACCACAACCACCACCACTATCATCTAGTGACAAACTCGACGACGGCAGTGTGGCGACAGCGGGGACTACGACATTGGTCTGTTGATATTTGGATGGATAACAACAAAACCATCAGCTGCCAACTATCAACGCCAGCACTACCACCACTACCTTCCAGTGATAAACGACGATGATAATGACGACGACGATGACGATGATGACGATGACGACGATCAACGGCGGCGGTGGCTGCAGCGACGTCAACAATTTTACGCCTTTCGAATCTCTATTATTACAATTGGCCTTGAACCTCAAATACCTTTTTTATTTCAACAACATTGGTTTTCGTTGATTTCTAGACGGACATTTTTTTTTTTTCTTCATTTTTGTTGCTCGCGGTACATGAAAATTCTTCCACAATTTACATCGAATGCACAAACCCTATCATTCTAACCAACGAACGGACGAACAGATTCTCTCCTCCAGAGTAAAAGACAAAATTTTTTCCCTTCCATCCAACATACATCTCTACATGTGAGAAATTCAACATATCTTTATTTTATCTAATGGCCAAGCCGACATAAGGTCGTACCGCTCACGGCTAGATTGAGACTTGCTTGGCATAGCCTTCAGCAAATTAAACCAAATCTGTTAGTTAGAACTAACTTTCCATTATGCATTCCTATTTATCTCCATTTCCTTCAGGTGCCATTCCTTGATTCATATATTTTTATCCTCCACCTACGCCTTTCCTTTCTCTCTTCCTCTTCCTCTTCCTCCTCCTCGTCCTCTTCTTCTTCTTCTTTTACGTATTTTCTGTTTTCTTCTTCCTCCTCTTCTTCCCTCTCCTTCACCTTTTCTTCTCACTCTCTCTTTCTCTCTCTGTCTCCCTCTCTCTCACTCTTTTCGGTTTCTTTCTCCTTTTTTTCCCTTCCCTTTCACCCTCGTCTTTCTCACACACTTTCCTTCATTTTATCGTATATAAATACATGCATGCATACACATACACACACACACACACACACACACACACACACACTCACACACAAATACATTATATGTATACAGGGAGAGATATAGACGACATAAAACGCATAGTTAGATATTTATATAAATATTTATCAACGTACTATTAACCTATTCTCCTGCCCATCCATCCAACCATCCATCTATCTATCCAGCCAGCCAGCCAACCAGCTATCTATCTATCTATCTATCTATCTATCTATCTATCTATCTATCTATCTATCTATCTATCTATCTATCTATCTATCTGCAGTAAGTAACCCTCTGTTCCTTTCACTTGTATTCTAATTCATTAGGACTATGATCAAGATTGGTTGTGTAAATGCGCGTGGCTTGGGGTCCCCTTGGAAACAAGGGTACCTCTTAAATGACATAAAGTCACATAAGTTAGAAATCATAGCCATAAGTGAGACCAGACTCCACAATCCGCGGGCCCTAAAGACCATGTTTGGCGGACAGTTCAACATTTATTTTTCCCCTTGTCTGCCGAGAATGGGCGGTAGTGGCACCGCGGTACTTTTTCACAAGAGTCTGGATCTCAAAGTAAGGACAATATTCGTAGACCCGGAGGGTAGACTGCGTCCTAGATGTCGACGGCAGCAATGGATGCGCTTTTCGACTCGTATCAGTCTACGCACCGCCCTTAACAGGTCGGGCGGATTTCTTTCAACGTCTAGAAGTATTCTTGGAACGTCTCGTCCTTTACTCTTAGTGGGGGATTGAATGCTACCTTGGACACGCATGTAGACTACGTAGGTAGAGATAGGAATAGACGGGGATGCAAATGCCTCAGAGACCTGCTCAGACGCTTTCAACTGTCTGACAGGTTCCGACTAGACCACCCGAATGCGCCAACGTGGACATGGAGCAACCGCATCGGGTCGTCGAGATCGTATCTAGATAGGATACTGTGTAGACAGTAGACAGAGATAGCATAGGATGTCCACAATTCCACATAGTCAGCTACACGGATCACAAACTTGTGACATGTACGCTAGACTTAGGTAAGACACTTAGGCAGGGTCCCGGATACTGGAAACTAACGCGTCTTTCCCATCGAGACAGGTTTTCAGAGCCGATTAGCACACTAGTAAAGAGGGCTTTGACGGGAGCCATCATCAACAACAAATGGTGGTTTGTCCTCAAGAGAGCAGTAAAAGCAGAAGCGATTAGGTACAGCAAAGCACTAGCCATAGATAGAAATAGAGTAGAGGGTGAGCTAGTTAAGAAGCTAGAAGAGGCAATTAGAAGCGGCATCGCATCCGACGTTTTGGAGGCGAGGTTGGCCCTCGACCAACACTTCAACGCCAAATACGAAGATGTGCTGTCTGAGCTAGGATGCGTGCTCTAAGGAACGAAGGTGTTGGAGCCGCGAGAGAGGCTCGGGTGGCAGAGGCGCAACAGGGCAACAAAGCCACCATTCGGTCCCTGGTAGATGAACAGGGGCGCGAATTGCTCGAGCCAAGTAAAATGTGTGAGGCCTTCAGCAGCATTTTGCCCGACTGTTCGGAACGAGTGGAGGGCAAGAACGTAGGGTGGACTTCAGTGCCTACCTACATAGCCTACACGACTCTCGACAAGAAAGGCAGGGTGCTGCGAAGGTGCCATCACGCGGCGGAAGTGCAGGAAGCGATGGCAGAATGCTCGAGGGACAAATCACCGGGTTTGGATGGTCTACCCTACGAGCTTTACAATTGTATGCCAGACTTGTTTGGAGATCTCTTGCGGCGGTGTACTGCAACTGGCAGCAACAAAAAGGAGCATTCCTGGTTTTGTGAGCCGAGAGGCGTAACACTGCTGAAGAAAGATTAAACAAGGGAAATGTATAGATAACTTTAGGCCCATCACTCTGCTTAATGCAGACTGAAAATTTTGGCCAAGGTGTGGCCATGAGGTTGGCGCTTGTCATCGAGAAAATGGTCGACAGGGCGCAAACATGCGCCGTGCCAGGCCGGACCATCCATGACAACCTCCACCTGATGCGCTAATCATAGACAGGGTAGTTAACGAACCTGGCATGGGTGGGGCTGATCAATTTGGATCAATCGAAAGCTTTCGATAGGGTGGACCATTGATACTTGGAGGCGGTCCTCGGAGCGGCTGGCTTCGGTCCCGTCTTCCGCGGCTGGATAGCCGCTTTGTACAGAGGCATCCGTTCGGTAATTCGCGTGAATGGACATCTATCGAGACCCTTCGACATCGCACGTTCGGTCCGTCAGGGATGCCCCCTCTCGTCGCTTTCTAACGTATTGACTCTCGAGCCATTATTGCGGAAGCTGGCAACCTTGAGAGGCATCCCGCGAGAACTGGGATGCGGGACGAGCGTGTCTGCATACGCGGACGACGTCACCGTCATAGTGTCTAGCCACGAGCACATCGAGCAGGTCGGCGAGACACTGAAAAACTACGAAGCGGTGACAGGAGCGAAAATCAACCGGGAAAAGTCGTGGGCTTGCGACTAGGCACCTGGAGAAGCAAGCCTATGCCGTCCACAGCGATCCGTCGTGGGACGCTGGACCGACGGCCCGGTGGAGTTGCTCGGGGTCTGGTTTGGTCCGGACCTCCAAGTGGAGAAGAAGAACTGGAACGAGATAACGAGTAGGGTGGTCACTCTCGCCCGGCAATGGGCCGAGAGGAAACTGTCCCTAAAAGGTCGGGCGGAGGTGGCGAACACGTAACATCGCGTCCGTCATCTACTACCGCCTGACCGTCGTACCTCGTCCCGACCCTACCATCACCCAACTACAACGCATTCTCTTTCGCTTCTTGTGGAAAGGATGCGTCCCGATGGTCAGGCGATCCATTTGCTGTCAACACCCGTTAAAAGGAGGGGGGGCATGCCGTGGTTGATGATGCGCAGACACGCGCTGAGACTGCGACATCTCTGGCTCTATGTAGACGACGGTGAAAAGGTGTGGTCGCCGTTTGTGAGGCACGCTTTCCCGCAGCTCGTCTCCATGACCGAACTGCAGTCGTGGATCAAAAAGGTCCGAAGAGGGCGAATGGCACCGCGAGTTGTCGCGTTGCTCTCAAGCACTCTGCCGTCCTGGGTCGACCTTGAGTGACTTCAACACAACCAAAGCATTCTATAGGGGTTTAGTGGAGGGGAGGTACGACGACGAAGCTCGGGGCGAACCTGGACGTCGACGAGGAGTACCTGACCCGCCTGTTCAGGACGACTTTCGGGCCGGGCCCATGGACAACTTCCAGAGATCCCTGGCCTGGCAGTGCTACCGAGAAGCGCTACCCGTTCGGGATAAGCTCTACAGACACGGCTCGAGAAACACGGGACCGACCTGCCCGAGATGCGGTCAGAGCGACGCGAAACCGTTCTGCACGCACTCGTGCAGTGTCCAACAATTTCCGACCTGTGGGCTTATGTCGAACAACTGCTGTCACGTGTGGGACGAGTCGGTTTATCAGCTGAGTCTATCGTCAATATTGTCACGCCTCCCACCTTCAAACGGGAAGGAAGAGCTATTTTCATCATCCTTGTGGCTATGGCGAAAGAATGTATCTGGTGGACGCGTCTGAAAGGATTGGAGACAAACACTTTCCTCTCTGGTCAATCTCTCATCAACTTCTTAAAGTACACACTTGAAAGGAAGTCGAGAGTAGAGAGGCAAGTTTTGTCTAGCGAATGTTTTAAAAAAGATGGGTGAATGTAGCAAGAATGGCACGTATGAATGACGAAGCCACCTTGAGCATGATCCTATGAACCCAGAAATTGAAAACAGAGATGCTTATTCGCAAAAAAAAAAAAAGAAATATAAACATGTGACTCCATTGACCGAGGTTACCGTGGTCTTTTCCGTAGGCTTTTCTTTCCACGGGTAAACCTCACCTGTCCTCCCCTTTACACTTCATATTGACATTTCTGTGATAACGATCCCTATTGATCAATTTTTTTTTTCCCTCCCCCTTTTTTTAACCCCTTTTTTTTGTCCTCTTTTCTCCTTTTACGATCCCTTTTGATGATCGAAACTCCCCCTTCCTTTTTTTTTTTTAAAACCTTCAAAGAAAAGCTCTACCTTGTAATTTTTCTATCTGTGTGCAGCCCTGTGTGGCTAATAAAGAAACATATCTATCTATCTATCTATCTATCTATCTGTCTGTCTATCTATCTATCTATCTATCTATCTATCTATCTATCTATCTATCTATCTATCATCTATCTGAAAAGGAGGATGAGAATAGAGAGAGGAAGCTTTGTCGAACGATGTTTTAATAAAAAGTGGGTAAGGTAAAGTGGCAAAAATGGTCGTATGAAAGACGACACTATTTTAAGCGTAAATATGTGACCAAAAGAAACAACGAGAGGTAAGGCGACTTACTCATAGTTCATTTTCGAACTGTCTGAGGTGACCTGGTCTTTTGGTAGGTTTTCTTTCCGGGCTACACCTAAACTGTGAACTTATTTATATATATATATATTATATTTTTATAAACACACAACCCACAGATCCCTATTGATCGAAACGTTTTTTTTCTTTGTAGTCCACCCATCCCACCTCGAAAAGAAAAAAAAACTTACATGGTATTTCGTCCATTTTTATTCTGTGTTTAGCCCTGTGTGGCCACAATTAAAAAGTTATTATCTATCTATCTATCATCTATCTATCTATCTATCTATCTATCTATCTATCTATCTATCAGGTATTTTTTCACAAAGAACCTGGATCTCGAAGTCAAGACGATATTCGTAGACCCGGAGGATAGACTGGTCGTTCTGGATGTCGACGGCGGCAGCCAATGGGTGCGCTTTCGACTGGTATCAGTCTACGCACCGCCTTTAACAGGTGGGCCGGATTTCTTTCGGACGTCTAGAAGTATCCTGGGAACGTCTCGTCCTTTACTTTTAGTGGGGATTGGAATGCTACCTTGGACACGCATCTAGACTATGTGGGGAGAGATCAAAACAGAAGGGGATTGCAAATGCCTCAGAGACCTGCTCAGACGCTTCCAACTGTCTGACAGGGACCGACTCGACACCCAAATGCACCAACGTGGACATGGAGCAACCGCACTGGGTCGTCGAGATCGTATCTAGATAGGATACTGTGTAGGACAGTAGACAGGGATAACTTAGGATGTCCACAATACACACAGTCAGCTACACGGATCACAAATTCGTGAGTATACGCTAGACTTAGATAAGGCACATAGACAGGGCCCTGGTTACTGGAAACTGAACGCATCATTCCCGTCCAGACAAGTTTTCAGGACAGAATCAACACGTTAGTAAAAAGGGCTTTAACGGGAGCCATTGTCAACAACCAAATGGTGGTTCGCCCTCAAGAGAGCAGTAAAAGCGGAAGCAATTAGATATAGCAAGGCACTAGCCCGTAGATAGAAATAGAGTAGAGGGTGAGTTAGTTAAGAAGTTAGAAGGCGGCGAGCTGGCAGAAACGCTAAGCACGCCGGGCGAAATGCTTAGCGGTATTTCGTCTGCCGTTACGTTGTGAGTTCAAATTCCGCCGAGGTCGACTTTGCTTTCATCCTTTCGGGGTCGATAAATTAAGTACCAGTTACGCCACTGGGTCGATGTAATCGATTTAATACCTATGTCTGTCCTTGTTTGTCCCCTCTGGTTTAGCCCTTGTGGGTTAATAAAGAAATAGGTATACTGCAACTGGCAGCAAAACGGGAGCATACCGGTTTTGTGAGTCAAGGAGCGTAACGCTGCTGAAGAAAGATCCAAACCAAAGGAGAACATTATAGATAATTTAGACCAATCACTCTGCTCAATGCAGACCTGAAAATTTTGACAAAGGTGTAAACCAAGAGGTTGGCGCTGTGTCATTGAGAAAACTGGTCGACAACACAACAAACGTGCGCCGTGCCGGGCCGGAGCATCCATGACAACATCCATCTGATGCGCTACATCATAGACAGAGTAGTTAACGAACCTGGCATGGGTGGGGCCCTGATCAACTGGATCAATCGAAAGCCTTCGATAGGGTAGATCATCGATACTTGGAGGCAGTCCTGAGAGCGGATGGCGGTCCCGTCTTCGCGGCTGGATAGCTGCCTTGTACAGAGGCAATCCGTTCGGTAATTCGCGTAAATAGACATCTATCGGACCTTTCGACATTGCGCGTTCGGTCTGTCAGGGATGCCCCCTCTCGGCGCTTCTATACGTATTGACTCTCGAGCCACTATGCGGAAGCTGGCGACTCTCAGGGGCATCCCGCGAGAATTGGGATGCGGGACGAGCGGTCTGCATCACGCGGAGACGTCGTCACCGTCATAATGTCAAGCCACGAGCACATCGAGCTGGTCGGCGACGAGACATTGAAAGACTACGAAGCGGTTGACAGGAGCGAAAATCAACCGGGAAAAGTCAGTGGTTGCGGCTCGGCACCTGGAGAAGCAAGCCCAGCCGTCCACCAGTACCTCCGTCGTGGGACGCTGGACGGACGGCCCAGTTGAGTTGCTCGGGGTCTGGTTCGGTCCGGAGCTCCAAGTGGAGAAGAACTGGAACGAGATAACGAGTAGGATGGTCACTCTCGCCCGAGAGGAAACTGTCCCTAAAAGGTCGGGCGGAGGTGGCGAACACGTACATCGGTCCATCATCTACTACGGCCTGACCGTCGTACCTTGTCCCGACCCTACCATCACCAAACTAGAACGCATTCTCTTCTGCTTCTTGTGGAAAGGATGCGTCCCGATGGTCAGGCGATCCATTTGCTGTCAACACCGTTATTAAAAGGAGGGCGGGGCATGCCGTGGTTGATGATGCGCAGACACGCGCTGAGGACTGCGACATCTCGAGCTCTATGTAGACGACGGTGAACAGGTGTCGTCGCCGTTTGTGAGACACGCGTTCCCCGCAGCTCGTCTCCATGACCGACTGTGGGCTTATAACGAATGACTGCTGTCACGTGTGGGACGTGTCGTTTTATCAGCCGAGCCTATCGTTAATATCGTCACGCCTCTCTTTCAAACGGGAAGGAAGAGCTATTTTTATCATACTTGTGGCTATGGCGAAAGAATGTATCTGGTGGACGCCCCTGAAAGGATAGGATGAGAGACATACACTTCCTCTCTGGTCAATCTCTCATCAACTTCTTCAAGTATCACTTGAAGAGGAAAGTGAGAGTAGAGAGGCAAGTGTTGTCTAGTGAATGTTTTAAAAATAGATGGGTGAATGTAGCAAGGATGACACGTATGAATGACGAAGCCACCTTGACTATGATTCTATGAACCGTAAAATAAAGACAGAGAGTTGCTTAGTTGTAAAAAAAATAACATGTGACTTCATGGACGAGGTTACCGTGGCCTCTCCGTAGGCTTTATTTCCACGGGTAAACCTCACCTGTCCTCCCCTTACACTTTATATTGACATTCTGTGTAACGATCCCTATTGATCAATTTTTCCTTCCCTTTTTTTCCTTTCCCTTTTTTTTATTTTATCCCCCCCTTTTTTGTCCTCTTTCTTTCCTTTACGATCCCTTTTGATCGAAAACCAAACCCCCTTTTTTACCCCCAAAAGAAAAGTTCTACCTTGTAATTTGTCCTGTCTGTGTGCAGCCAGTGTGGCTAATAAAGAAATATATCTATCTATCTATCTATCTATATATATCTATCTAATCTATCTATCTATT
>NC_043016.1:7720923-7755923 GCF_006345805.1 Octopus sinensis | reverse complement strand
TCCTGCCTATTGAGAATCACACATTGTTGATTTTTAAAAAGATTTGTTAAGTCTTGTTTACACGCACGCACAACAACAACAGCAACACACATACACACACATTCTTTGTTTTGTCCTGTACTGTCAATAATGTTTTTCTTAGTGTAAATCCTTGTGGTTAATAAAGAAATCATCATTATTATTATTGTTCTTTTTTTGTTGATCTTCTTCTTCTTCTTCTCTTCTTCTTCTTCTTCTTCTTCTTCTTTCTTCTTCTTCTTCTTCTTTCTTCTTCTTCTCTCTTCTTCTTCTTCTGCTTCTCTTCTTCTTCTCGTCTTCTTCTTCTTCGCCTTCTTCTTCTCTTCTTCTTTCTTCTTCTTCTTCTATATCTTCTTTTTATCTTCTTATTATTATTATTATTATTATTATTAGTAGTAGTAGTGTAGTAGTAGTAGTAGTAGTAGTAATAGTAGTAGTAGTAATAGTAGTAGTAGCGGCGATGGCATCAGCAGCAGTAGCAGCAGCAGCAGTGGTAGTAGTAGTAGTAGTAGTAGTAGTAGTAGTAGTAGTGTTATCACTTTGCCACTGAACTGCATTTTATTTCATCTTCCGAACGGGTCTCAAGCAGAGACCTAGGGCACGTATGTATTAGATGGAGAAAAGCTTCCTGAGAATGTGGGCAGTTTATGTCAACACAATTGTTTGAGTCTCGTAGATTGTCGGTTTCCCAGGGATCTTGTCAAAAAAATCTATCACTACCTTTCTTGATTATTCCCATGGCACTTACAACAACAGGAATGGTTTGGGTTTTTAATTGCTACGTCCTAGATATCTCAATTTCGAGGTCCTTATATTTCTACAGTCTTTCAAATTCCTTTGCTGAGATGTTTCTATCAGTAGGCATTGTCATATCAGTTAATGGGCATGTTTTTTGTCTTAGGTCTTTGATGATGATGTCTGGTCTTTTATCATTTATTTGCCTGTATGTATGTATTCCATAATCCCATACGATGGTAATATTCTCTCCCTCAGTGACTGGCTCTGGGTGGTGTTCATACCAATTCTTAGGGTAAGGAATACCATTGTGACAACATATTCTCCAGTGCAAGAATTGGCCAACTCGAGCATGCCTGGTTTTGTATTCTGTTGGGGCAAGGACCGAGTCTACACTTTGTATCTATTTCATTGTATGTGACCATAACTTGATAGTTCCGGGTAAGGAGACTCTGATCTTGTGCTGCTAGAATAAATCCTTCCGCTTTGGCTTCCAAACCAACACTCTGAAGCCACTGATGGGTTCTTATATCCACATCAGCTTTCCCAGCTTGTTTGGTGTATTGCCCATGCAATGGTTTTTCTTGCCACAATCTTGATATTTCCTTCAAGCTTTCCTGTTTGGATTTTGTTTTAAACTTTTCTACTGCCTCAGTGGGTGGTGTGTCCTTATCATCATAATCAGGGAGATTAAGCTTTCGTCTGTATTCATATGCCTCATTTGAGACTGAGTGGAGTTTCTTACTCCGTTCATGTTACCTTACAAGTTGTATCATCCAGTGGGTGTTACTTTGATTGTACACTTGGTCGTTTTATAGGCCATTTCAAGCTGGATTAGGCTTCTGTTGCCTTCCTTTAGTGGAAGATAGAGCTTGTAGACGTCTGATTTTGGGTGGTGCATCCTGTTTAGTGTTAGGAGTTTCCTGGTCTTTATGTCCATATGCTGGAGATCACTCAGAATCCAATTGACGACATTAAGGCTAAGCTGCACAACTGGTACCACCAGAGTTCAGCTCAGTATTCAAGACCATTATGACACTTCTATAATACACTTTTCTGATCTTCTCTTTCATTGATCCGTGTTGGATCCCTTTCCCTTCATGTACCCCAAGATATTTATAAAAGTCTTCTGGATTCAGGTCCTTGATAAATGCACCATGATCAAGTTGGATTGTGATATTAGATGTCAGTTTACTACGTTTGAATGAAGTTTTTGCACACTTGTCAAAGTCAAATTCCATATTGATGTCATCATTGAATTTTTTCACAGTTGCTAGTAGCCCTTTCAAATCCATGTCATCATTTGCATATAACTTGGGACAAAGGAATGAGGGAAAAACAGAAGTGGAGAAAGGAGAGTGAATCGCCCTGGAATATTTCACTTATTTTGCTCTGTGGCACAAACGAGCCTTTTTAGTGGTTGAGAAATAATTTTGGGTTCTACAGTCCCATACTGCGCTGTAGAAAATCTTTTAAGAAAGTAGAGATTATGTATATATTTTGTGCCTTTAAAATCCAGCTATGTGGGACACATGCCTTACGATAGTCAACTCATGCTGTGTTAATATTTCGTTTTTTGGATGAGCAATTTTCGAGTATCATACAGTTTATTAATAGCTGGTCTCTGTCGCCGTATGAGTTTCTTTTGTACCATTTTTGTTCAAGGGGAAGATGTTTCCATCAAGAAATTGATGCATCCTTTCGGTGAGGATGGATATAAGTAATTTGTACATGGTGGCCAAACAGGTGACCGGCCTGTAGGTTTTTGAGTTTTTGTGTCACTCGTTTAAGGGTGTAAGTGTGTTATCTCTAACGTTGGCTAGCTTGGTGTCTTTCTGAGGTTTCTGATGATGTTAGAGAAACATTCCGTTAACTGACGGTGTGACGATGAGAAGCTATTAATCCAGAGGTTTGGGATTTTATCATGTCTAGAAGACTTCCAATTATGGACTTTGGACAGAACTTAAGTTAATTCCTGCATTGCAATATCGTTCCATCCATGTTCTTAATCTTAGCCATTCGTTCTTCTTCTCTCTCTCTACATAATCTGCTTCTTTATTGAATTCCTTTCTATCGTTCCATATACTTTTCCAAAATGTCACTACTTTCATATCAGGCTGTTTCCCTAACTCTATTTCCCTATAATGATTATATGAAAACTCAGCTTATTTTGCTGGGTATGATGGAAAGTAACCAGCAGACCAAAGTGACACTTGTTTACTTCAAGAACTCTGCAAAGAATTCTTGCAGTTTCAAGCAATGCTGATTTTTCTAGGTATTCTACCTTCACACTTGCACCAATCTTTTTCAGCCATGTTGGTAGTTGAGTGCTGATACTTCCAAGTGCACCAATTACTATTGGTATCACGTCTACTCTCTTCATTGACTACAACCGTCGTATTTCCTACTTCAAATCGTCGTAGTTGTTTATTTTTTCTTATTCTTTCACATTGATCATATTGGTACCGGGCATGCTATGTCGATTTTCATACACGTTCTTTCTTTCTTATTCCCCACGACAATGTCCGGTTTCCGATATTTGGTCAGGTGATCGCACTGGATCATTGCATCCCACAGGATTTTGCAATTCTCATTTTCTGTGACTCCTTCTGGAGTTTGTTCATACCTCGTCTTTGCTCCTTGTAGGCCGTGATTTCCGCAGAGTTCCCAATGGATCATTCTTGCCACATTGTCATGTATTCGCGTTGTGCCAATTTCGGGCATTAGCTAATGATGTGCCATAATATTTCACCCCTCTCACCACACATTCCGCATTGGTCCAGAGCTGCGCATATGAGTGCTTCTGATCATATCTTCAAGTCATTCCTCCTCATCCATTGCCACCGGTTCTCTGTATCTGTCATGACGTTCACATCTCTTGTAAACTCACCGTACACTTTCTTTTCCTTCCAAGCTTTTTTTTTTTCATTTCTTGTTTAAATTTTTCTTTAGTTACACAATTTTCAGTTTTGATGAAACCGGCTTTCGTTTGTTTGTTTCAACAGTGGCTCCACGACATTCTTTAGGCTGTTTTCCCCTGCTTCGATACAGTCTTCGGAGATGCTCCATCCTCAGTTGTTCTCTAATTTCCTTTTCCATTATCTCGTTGAACTGTAGTACACCAAAGTATTTGTATCCTTCCGTTTCAATTTGATTAATCAAGTCTCTATTCGATAATTCTATCCCTGCCAGGGACTGTACCTTGCCTCTTTTTAGGTAGATTATTCCGCACTTCTTGAGTCCACATTCTATTCTAATATCCGTACTAAAATAGTGGACCGTGTTCATTATTGGTACTACTGCCACATTTTTCATCGACCACAACTCCGAAAATGGAGGGTAAGAACAAACACTGATCGGTATTAGTGTTGTTATAAGATAGAAGTGCAATGCTGTAGACGGCATCAGATCGCTTGAAGGAATTGTACATCCGAATTCGATCTCTTAGTTTACTTGTTGTTGTCTGCTAGCATAAAAGAGAAGTAGGTCTTGCGCTTCAGAGTGGAGCATAACAGCCGTATATTAAATTATACTCTGGAAAAATCAAGAGCAATTGGCTTGCAGTAAGTTTTCGACAGTTCAAGACAAACTTGAGTTACTTGTACAAATTATATGATTTTGCTGAATAATTCTTGGGTTGAGTTTGGTTTGGAACACTAGGTGGTGGGAATAGCATAGTAATTAGGTTAACGTGGTAACTAGAGTGGAGAAACTAATAAATAAATAAACAACAGCCGAAGACAACTACCAAATCTCAAGAGTCTCCTAATAAAGCCGAGATTCACATCGGAGAAAGAAATAATACAGGTAACAAACTGAGCAGGTTTTCGTTGTGGGACATGGGAAGTAATTGAACAAAGAACATCCGAAAGCTTCAAGAATGGGAAGGAATTGAAAGTGAATGTAAATACGAATTGCAAAGCGGAAAATCTTATCTACTGCATCATTTCTTCACAATGCAACCGGAAATGGATTGGAGAAACAGGAATAAAATTAACTAGCCGCGTGAACATACACAAACAGCAGTGGAGGCGCAATGGCCCAATGGTTAGGGCAGCGGACTCGCGGTCGGAGGATCGCGGTTTCGATTCCCAGATCGGGCGTTGTGTGTGTTATTGAGCGAAAACACCTAAAACTCCAAGAGGCTCCGACAGGGGGTGGAGGCGACCTCTGTTGTATCTTTCGCTCCAACTTTCTCTCACTCTTTCTTCCCGTTTCTTGCCCCCGACTTCCTACTCAACCGCTGAGCCTGGATGCGCATTCATCCATCCGTCGATGCTCTCGGTGTCGGGGGTTGACCTGCTTTCTCTTCTGCGGGTCTTACGAATAGCAAAGGACCAAGTTTCGGACTTCTCCCATCTCGCGAGCTCTGGGACGAAGACCGTTCGCTCAACAGCAACAGTATCAACAGCAACACAAACAGCAAATGAATGATTCAGCTCTTAAAAATGTCCCATGAAAATAACATCCAGTCATTTGTGTAAACAGAAAATTCAAAATATTCCCTTTCTACAAAATAAAAGGTGAAAACGATCAATTACAAAAGGCAAGAGAAGAATATCTTATAAGAATAATAAGTCTGAAACTAAACCCGAAATAGTTATCATTTTTACTAAAAGCACCTTCCTCTGTACGCATTAACACAGAACACGTATGTTTGAAAAGTTATACACAATATACACGCAGGATTCGAAAAATTATTTCCAAATGTTGGTGACATTATTCTCAAAATAATTTTTCAAAATAATTCATAACTTTAAAAAAAAATCTTTCTTTAACTATATATACATACGTAAAAAGAGAAACAAATTGATAAATATGTAGATAGACGGACAGACAGACAAACGGCTAGATAGGTAGATAAAAAACAGATAGCTATACAGACAGACAAATAGGCAGCTAGGTAAATAGATAGATAGATAGATAGATAGATAGATAGATAGATAGATAGATAGATAGATAGATAGAAAGACAGATAGATAGATAGATAGATAGATAGATATATAGATAGATAGATAGACAGACAGACAGACAGACAGATAGATAGATAGATAGATAGATAGATAGATAGATAGATAGATAGATAGATAAGATAGATAGATAGATAGATAGATAGATAGATAGATAGATAGAAAGACAGATAGATAGATAGATAGATAGATAGATAGATAGATAGATAGATAGATAGATATATAGATAGATAGATAGACAGACAGACAGACAGACAGACAGACAGACAGATAGATAGATAGATAGATAGATAGATAGATAGATAGATAGATAGATAGAAAGACAGATAGATAGATAACTTTCTTTTATTAGCCACACAGGGCTGAATACAGAGGGGACAAATACAAATGCAGAGCTTTTCTTTTCGAGGGTGGAAAAAAAAGAAAATAAATGTAAGATTGCGATCAAAAGGGATCGAGAGGAGGAAAAAAAAGGAAAAAAAAAGGAAATCGTGTATCACAGAAATAATGATATAAACATTGATATAACAAGATTGGGTTCATCCGTGGGAAGAAAAGCCTACAGAAAAGACCACGGGAACCCCAGTCAGGGAGGAAATAACCACATGAGATAAAAATGCTCTTTTCTTTCTTTTTTACGATCTACAGGATCATGCTCAAAATGGTTTCGTTACTAGCACGCACCATCTTTGCAACATTCACCCATCTTTTTTTTAATCTTTCGCGAGACAAAACTTCCCTCTCCATTCTCACCTTCCTTTTCAAGTGGTACTTGAAAAAGTTGATGAGCGATTGGCCAGAGAGGTAAGTGTTTGTCTCTAATCCTTTCGCTCGAGTCCACCACACACATTCTTTCACCATGGCCACCATAGTACGATGAAAAACTGCCTTGCCTCCCGGTTGAGGAAGGGGGCGGAGCAATTCTCACGATAGACTCGGCCGATAGGCGGATTCGTCCCACACGTGACAGCAGCCGTTCGGCATAAGCCCACAGGTCGGAAATGGTTGGACATTGCACGAGTGCGTGCAGAACGGTTTCGTCGCTCTGACCGCATCTCGGGCAAGTCGGTCCAGTGTGTCTGGAACCGTGTCTGTAGAGCTTATCCCGAACAGGTAATGCTTCTCGATAGCACTGCCAGGCAGGGATCTTTGGTGATTGTTCATAGGTCCCCGGCCCGAAAGTTGTCCTGAACAGGCGGGTCAGGTGTTCCTCGTCGACGCCCAGACTCTGCCCGAGTTCGTCGTCGCACCTCCCCTCCACTAATCCTCTATAGAATGCCTTTGTTGTGATGGGTCGCACAAGTTCGATCCCGGACGGCAGAGTTGCTTGAGAGCAACGCGACACTCACGGTGCCATTCGCCTAGCCTCGGTCTCTGCTTGATCCATGACTGTAGTTCGTCCAAGGAGACGAGCTGCGGGAAAGCGCGCCGCACAAAGGCGACCACACTGTTCACCGTTGTCTATGAAGCGCCGGAGATGTCGCAGTCTCAGCGCATGTCTGCGCATCATCAACCACGGCATGCCCAGCCCTCCATTTAGCGGGTGTTGGCAGCAAATGGATCGCCTAACCATCGGAACGTTTCCCTTCCACAAGAAGCGGAAGAGTATACGTTCCAGTTTGGTGATGGTAGGGTCGGGACAAGGCACGACGGTCAGACGATACTCGATGACGGATGCGATGTACGCGTTCGCCACCTCCGCCCGACCTTTTAGGGATAGCTTTCTCTCAGTCCATTTCTGGGTGAGAGTAGCCACCCTAGTCGTTATCTCGCCCCAGTTCTTCTCCATTTGGAGGTCCGGACCGAACCAGACCCCGAGCAATTTTAACCGGTCCGTCCGTCCAGCGTCCCACGATGGAGACGCTGTTGGACGGCATGGGCTTGCTTCTCCAGGTGCCGAGCCGCAAGCCCACTGACTTTTCCCGGTTAATTTTGCTCCCGTTACCGCTTCGTATTCTTTAGTGTCTCGCCGACCAGCTCGATGTGCTCGTAGCTCGACACTATGACGGTGACGTCATCCGCGTATGCAGACACGCTCCTCCCGCATCCCAGCTCTCGTGGGATGCCCCTCAGCGTCGCCAGTTTCCGCAGTAGTGGCTCAAGAGTCAGTACATACAGCAGCGATGAGAGGGGGCATCCCTGACGAACCGAACGCATGATGTTAAAAGGTCTGGATAGATGACCATTTACGCGAACTACTGAGCGGATGCCGCTGTATAAGGCAGCGATCCAACCGCGGAAAAACTGGACCGAAACCAGCCGCTTTGAGGACAGCCTCCAAGTAGTGATGGTCTACCCTATCGAAGGCTTTTGATTGATCCAAATTGATCAGCGCCCCACCCATGCCAGGATCTTTACTACCCTGTCTATGATGTAGCGCATCAGATGGAGGTTGTCATGAATACTTCTACCCGGCACGGCGCATGTTTGCGCCTTGTCGATTAGTTTCTTGATGACAAGCGCCAACCTCTCGGCTAACACCTTGGCCAAAATTTTCAAATCTGCGTTGAGCAGAGTGATGGGCCTGAAATTATCTATGACGTCCCCCTTGTTGGGGTCTTTCTTGATCAGTGCCACTGCTCCTCGCTTTACAAAAGCAGGAATACTCCCGTTCTGCTGCCAGTTGCAGTAGACAGCTGCCAAGACGCCTCCAAACAAGTCTGGCATATGAAAATAAAGTTCGTAGGGCAGACCATCCAAGCCTGGTGACTTGTCTCTCGCGCAGCCTACCATCGCATCCTGTACGTCCGCAGCTGTGATAGGCTTTTCACAAGACTCCACCTCTCTTGCTGAGAGTCGTGGCAAGGCATGCAGGTAGGCACTAAAGTCCACTCTGCTTTCTGACTCACCACTTGTCCCAAACAGTTGGGTGAAGTGTTGTTGAAAAGCCCCACACATCCTTTTAGGCTCGAGCAATTCGCGCCCCTGTTCATCTATAAGAGACTTGATGGTGGCTCTGTTGCCTCGTTGCGTCTCCACCACTCGGGCCTCTTGGGCGGCTCCAACTCCTTCGTTCCTCAGAGCACGCATCCTAGCTCTGACAACGCATCCTCGTGTTTGGCGTTGAGGTGTTGGTCGAGGGCCAATCTCGCCGCCAGCACGTTGGACGCGATGCCAGTTCTAAGTGCCTCTTCTAAAACCTTAACTAATTCTCCCTCTATTCTATTTCGGTCTAATGCTAGGGCTCTACTGTATCTGACTGATTCTGCTTTAATCGCTTTTTTTAGGGCATACCACCATCTGTTGTTGATGATGGTACCCGTCAAAGCTCTCTTAACTAATGTGCTGATCCGGTCCCTGTAAACCTGTCGTGCTGTAAAAGACGCGTTCAGTTTCCAGTAACCAGGACCCTGCCTATGTGTCTTATCTAAGTCAAGTGTACAAGTCACAAACTTGTGATCTGTGTAACTGACTATATGAAATTGTGGACAACCTACACTATTTTTATCTATTGTCCTACAGAATACTCTATCTAAGTATGATCTGGACGACCCGATGCGGTTACTCCATGTCCACATTGGCACATTCGGGTGGTCCAGTCGGTACCTGTCAGACAGTTGGAAACGTCTGAGCAGGTCTTTGAGGCATTTGCATCCCCTTCTATTGCTATCTCTGCCCACGTAGTCTAGATGCGTGTCCAGGGTGGCATTCCAATCCCCACTAAAAGTAAAGGACGAGACGTTCCCATGAAAGACTCTAGACGTCGAAAGAAATCTGGTCGGCCTGTTAAGGACGGAGCATAAACTGCTATCAGTCGAAAAGCACACTCATTGCTGCCATCGACATCCAAAACGACCAACCTACCCTCCGGGTCTAGGAAATTTGCTCTTACTTTGAGATCCAGACTCTTCCGGATAAGCACCGCGGTGCCACCTCCGCCCATTCTCGGTAGACACGGAGAAAAATAAATGTTGAAATGTGTACCGAAAATGTGCTGGAGTGCCCGCAAGCTGTGGAGTCTGGTCTCACTGATGGCTATGATATTCAGATTTAGTGACTTGATGTCATTTAACAGGTAGCCTTGTTTCCAAGGCGACTCCAAGCCACGTACATTTATACTACCTATTCTGAGCATGTTCCGATAAAAGTGCAAAAAAGGAAAGAGAGAGAGAAAAGGTTACTTGTTTTTCGAAAGTTCTTTGTCTTTCACCTCACGGTCTTCTTCTATGAGGCTTTTGTACAGTTTTTTCGATGAGTACTTTGAAATCTCCCTACTGCATCAGGGTAAAGAGATTTCAGGGTGCTGTATGTGTTCTGTGTCACGGTATTATTTTAATGTGTTGTGGTGGTGTTGTGTGTGGGTGGTTACTTGTTTTATGTCGTTTTCAGTAATGTTAGTGTTTGACCAAATGTGTTCCATTAGGTCGTGGTTGTTTGTGTTTATGGCTGTCAACATTGTTGGGGGGTTTGATGATGGTGTGTTTGGTTGATGTGGTGTTTTCTGTGGATGTTTTGTTTCGGGAGTGGTGTTGTATCTTCCGCTTTGTTTGTTATTTTTTCTTTCTTTTTTTCCCCCTTTTTCTTCTCCCCCCTGTGGCTATTTGCCAATCTTCCGGTCTTCTTCGTCTAATGACAAATCAGACGAATCGGAGCCTGGAAGAGGGAAAATATTGGGGTCTATTGTCGACTGTGTTGATTTTGTTTGTTGGTGTTGGTGAGCGTTTGTGTTGTGTGTATGCGGTTTTGGAGGTGGGGTTTGGGTATTTTGTGTTTGAGTGATTGTAGGTATTGTTGTGTTGTTTGGGTCTCAATTTTGTGGGGATTTGGAGTTGTAATTCTTTCTTCATTTTTGCTGGGTGTCTTTTTGGCAGATGTCCTTGGTTTGGGAGTTGGTATATTCTTGTGGTTGTTGTTGGTGTTCTATGCTGCTTCTGTTCTTGGTGCTGCAGTTGGTGTGGTTGTTTGTTTGGTGAGGTTTGTTCCTGCAAAAAGTGGTGTGGGTAGTAAACCTTGTTTATTTGTTTTTGTTTCCGGCTGCTGTTGTTGTTGCTGTTGTTTTCTTGCGGCAGATTTGCAGTCTTTTTTTAGGTGTTGCTCACTGCCGCATATGTAGCAACGTGGTCTTCTGCCATCGACGACCACATATAACTTGTGGTCGTCTGATACACATATCTGGGTGGGTATTTTTTTTATATCTTCATGATGTATATGTAGAAGAAATTCTACTTTTTTTTCCCCACCCAGTTTTATGCTCTGTGACCGTGGTTTCCAAAATAGTAAAATTCGTCATTTTTACGCATAAGGCCTTTACAAGCCATAGATATTGGCTATTTTGGGGACATTGTTTAAAGTGATCTTAGTCACTTTCTGTCCCCGATAGCTTGGTGTAAGTTGGAGTTCATCTGAGTGAAGAGTTAGCGTTGAGAAACGTCTAGCTAACTCTTCGGTGTAGAAAACAACTTGTATGTGGGCAAATTTGTTCCACCAGGTTACATATTCTTTGTGATTCCAGATGGGTTTCAAGCACTTCTCTATTTTGCTTGTGTTAGCCTACTCTGGGCTTTTTGTTTTTTTGTTAACTATTTTATAAATGATTGTTCGTCTTTTTTCATCTTCCAAAATGTCTTCTGGTATGTTTATCTTCACTATACCATCTGATTCTGTTATTTAATGTTGGTGTCCTGTATTTGTTGAGCCGTAAAATATATTGTTGTTTTTTTTTTCTTTAATCGCCTCAGCGAAATTTGTTGTTGTTTTGTTATTGTTGTTGCTTGTGGTGATGTTGTTGTTGGCTGCAGTTGGTAAAAATGGTGTGTTTGGTTCGATTGTGCAAGTAGGAAGGGTGGAAAATTATTTTCGTAATTTATTCCTGTACTCAAGCAGCTTTTGTCAATTTGTTTGGTAGCTACAGCTTTTTGTTTTTAACTTCAGTTCTTGTTGTTGGAGGGAAAACAGGTCTGAACGGAATTGTGTTGTTGTTATTGTTGTTTTTGGTGTTGGTGGTGGTGTCTGTCAGTGGCAGAAGAGGCAGCCGAGGCAGCAGATGTCGAAATGGTGGTGGCGCAATTTTTATTTTGCTGTCATTGTTATTGTTGTTGCTGTTGGTAGTGAGGTAGTGGATGAGGTGGCGGCGGTGGGTGGTGGTGGTGGTGGTGGTGAAGGCGGCGGGTGGTGGCAACAGTAGAAGTGTCTATGTTGTTTGCTAGTGGCGGTGTTGGTGACAATGCTGTTACTACACGTAGTAGTAGCGTTCAATGCACATTCATTCATAATTTTAGTCGCACGCAAAATTCTTTTTTTTCTCCTAGCGTTTCCAGTCTAGGAGAAATTGGTCGATAGAGGAACGCGACCATTGTTCCACGATAAAATTTCTAGACATTTTCTAATGTCGAGAATAAAATTACAGAAATGAAATGGGGTCGAAACTGCCCCTAGGGGCGAATCCCTCCCTTGGAACAGCACTCAAACGAAAGTTGGGTGCCTTACACAACTTATTCACAAAAATTTACACAAAAATTGGGCTATAAATAGTCAAAATAAACAATTACCTTCGGAGTCGAAGAGATTCGCGTCCATAGACAGAGATAGATAGATAGATAGATAGATATATAGATAGATAGATAGATAGACAGACAGACAGACAGACAGACAGATAGATAGATAGATAGATAGATAGATAGATAGATAGATGATAGACAGACAGACAGACAGACAGACAGACAGCAGATGTAGATAGATAGATAGATAGATAGATAGATAGACAGACAGACAGACAGACAGATAGATAGATAGATAGATAGATAGATAGATAGATAGACAGACAGACAGACAGACAGACAGACAGACAGATAGATAGATAGATAGATAGATAGATAGATAGATAGATAGATAGATAGATAGATAAATAAGATAGATAGATAGATAGATAGTATAGATAGATAGATAGATAGATAGATAGATAGATAGATAGATAGATAGACAGACAGACAGGCAGGCAGGCAGGCAGGCAGACCGACAGACAGATAGATAGATAGATAGATAGATAGATAGATAGATACATAGATAGATAGATAGATAGATACATAGATAGATAGACAGACAGACAGACAGACAGACAGACTGGCTGACAGACAGACAGACAGACGGACAGACAGACAGACAGACAGATAGATAGATAGATAGATAGATAGATAGATAGATAGATAGATAGATAGATAGATAGATAGATAGATAGATAGATAGATAGATAGATAGATAGATGATTAACTACGTCTGAATAAAAACCTTGATTATCACAGCTCAGCTAGAGCGCCTTGGATTAACTGTTCGGCTCAATCAGAGCGATCAGAACTGATCTAGAAGTTAAAAAAAAAACAAACAAAAAAAAAAAACCCACAAAAACTAGTAACTTCATGTATATTTCTGTGTTCGTGTACGTATGTTTGTGTAAATGAGTATGTTTGAATTGACGTGTAAGTTATGCGTTCGCAACTGTGTGCTTGTGTGTGTGTGTGTTTGTGTGCATCTACGCGTACGTATGTTTTAGAACAATTTTGCTGTTTTAGCTTGCTGTGACACCACTTAAAAACAGAAACAGTATCTTATGATTAGCGTTATTTATCTCTTTACTACGTCTCTACTTGACCACCGAGTTGCTACAGGGGAGCTGGTTGTGCTCTCAATTCCTTTTATAACTTTCTGAAGACGACTAATGATCTTACGTTTGGACATGGGTGGCCATCTCATCCAAGTGGTTTTGCAATCTTTAATAGGAGCCATGATTACGCTCTTGATTTATCTACTTAATTAAAAGATAACAAAAAAAAAAAAGAGAAAAAGAAAAACGAAAGAAGTAGCTGATGGAGGGAAGAGCAACATCTTTTTCAGTTGTAATATAGAAATGGATTTCACCTACGCACATGTATATATGTACGAGCGTGTGTGTGTGTGTATGTGTGTATGTATGCATGTATGTATGTATGTATGTATGTATGTATGTATGTATGTATGTATGTATGTATGAATGTATGTATGTACGTATGTACGTATGTATGTATGTATGTATGTAATGTATGTATGAATGTATGTATGTATGTATGTATGTATGAATGTATGTATGTATGTATGTATGTATGTATGTATGTATGTATGTATGTATGTATGTGTGTGTGTGTATGTATGTATGCATGCATGTATATGTATGTATAAATATGCGTGTATATGCGTGTTATATGCGTGTATATGCGTGTATATGTGTATATTTTCATTTATTCTTTCATTTGTTTCGGTCATTTGACTGCGGCCATGCTGGAGCAGCGCCTACTCCAGGACTTATTCTTTGCAAGCCTAGTACTTATTCTATCGGCCTCTTTTGCCGAACCGCTAAGTTACGGGGACGTAAACACACCAGCATCGGTTATCAAGCAATGTTGGGGGTACATACACACACACATATATACGGCTTCTTTGAGTTTCCGTCTACCAAATGCACTCACAAGGCTTTGGTCGGCCCGAGGTTATAGTAAAAGGAAATTGCCCAAGGTGACATGCGGTGGAACTGTACCCAGAACAACGTGCTAAGAATTGTGGACGTTCTTAGCAATTCCATCTGATTCAAACTTACCTCTGATTCGAATTATGGAAAGTCGTGTAGGTGGATCTGTTTGAAATTCCATCCGAAACTGTCTTTCACAGTATTTTTCAAACTTCCAGCAGCACTCTAGACTACATTTCTTTTGTTCAAAGCTTAGTTTCGTTTCATTCATTATGGTCAATGGATTAAAGATAGAGGGGAATGAAAACTAAGTGAATTGTCAGCAGTTAAAATGAATTTACACACAAGCACAATATACAACAGGTTGTCCCTAAACATATATACACATTTTCACAGCTGATGACACAATATATATATATATAGTCGCCATGATAGATCGTTAGCCACTACACACATTTTTCTCTCCTTGTTTCTCTCCTTGTTTTTTTTCTGTGTCCCTTTCTGTAGAAGAGCGTAGGCTTGAAACGTAAAATACTTTTTCTACTCCTGAACGTTATAATAATCTGTTTGCTTTGTACACCATCTGTCTTCGTCTTTTGGTTTTTTCGTAAACTCTCCCTATATATATATATATATATATATATATATATATATATATATATATATATACACATATATAGAAGAGTGTTTATAATTATGAACAAGTCACATTATAACTAAGAGGTTTCAAAAACCCTTACATGTTTAGAAATTGCAGACAAAAACCACTGTAAAACCGCTATTATCATTCATATATCTCCTCACAATAAATGCTGTCTGCAGGTGACATGACATATAAAATCCACAACTTAAAAATAAAAGGTTAATTTTCTATTGCAATTTCGATGTTAGGAACCTATTAAGGGTCCCATTCGTCTCTTCAGGAGAATATTCCTATAGATAGAAATTGATACAAGATTTGTGGTTTACCTGTATCCCGACCGACAAGAATAATGTTTCAGTCTCTATCTACACATTTAAATTCTGAATTCAAACGTCATGCGTAGCGTTTATGAGAAAAGACCGGTAAATTCGAGCCACGGCAAACCACCAGATATGAGTGGAGAAAATTAAATAATTCAGAATTTGAATGTGCAGATAGAAGTTGACATACTATTCTTGCCGGTCGTTATACATGCAAGCCCCAAGGCAAGGTCTTGTATCAATTTCTATCAATAGGAATATTCTCCTGAAGACACAAATGGGACCCTTAATAGATTCCTAACGTCAAAATTGCAGTACAGAATAAATTTTTTATTTTTAAGTTATGGATTTTATATGGCATGACGCCCGCAGACATCGTATATTGTAAGGAATATAATATGGGTGATAGATAGATAGATAGATAGATAGATAGATAGATAGATAGATAGATAGATAGATAGATAGATAGATAGATAGATAGATAGATATATGTGTGTGTGTGTGTCTCTGTGAGTATGTACGAATCTATGCATGTATACGCACACACATACACACACACATTCCCACACATTGGCACACACGCTCGCACACACTCATATATATCTATATGTGTATATGTGTTTGTGTGTGTATATATATATATATATGTGTGTGTGTGTGTGTGTGTGTGTATATATGTATACAGCGCGACGTTACACTGAATTTTGCAATACTATAGGTTCTATAGTTTGGGAAATCATGGCGCAAAGAATTTCGAAATGTGAGAGCAGGTGTGTATGGAGACGATTGGTTGATCGTCACACATCCACACATCAACCAAAACCTCGTAAATAGAATTTGCTGGATGAAATTGCGCGGAAGTCCGCTCCATACATACATACATACATGCATACATACATACATATATACATACATACATGTATGTATATACATATATATATATATATATATATACATACAGGACATCTATTCAAGCGGTCGAACAGAAATTAAATTAAAAAACTAGCGAGATTTAACATCGACATCGCTGCCCTCAATGAAACACGTCTACCCGGGGAAGGAAAGGCAGAAGAGATAGGTTCAAGTCATACCTTCTTCTGGAAGGAAAAGAAGAAGGAGAGAGAAAAATCCTTGCAGTCGCTTTTGCTGTATAATCCAAGCTTGTGAAGGCACATCATCTGAAATCTTTCGCCATCAATGAACGGCTTATGACTCTCCGAATACCGATCCCTGCTACCATCTTTAGGACGCTGATCTCTGCTTACGCACCTACACTTGATGCAAATGACAATGTGAAAAATACCTTCTACCTACAGCTGAGTGATCTGATCCTCAATGTACCACCAAATTACAAGCTCTTCCTCTTCGGGGATTTCAATACAAGAATGGAGAGAGACGACAGACTATGGGAGAATGCTATCTACGAAGGAGTCGGAAACGGCAATGAAAATGGATTCTTGCTCCTTGGACTATGCGCTGAACACTCTCTTCATCACCAACACCCAATTTTGACTCCCAAATCGCTTCAAGAACATCTGGAACCACCTCAAATCGAGACACAGGCACTTCCTGGACTACTCCATCATCCGACAACACGACAAAAGAAACGTACTCATCACGCGGACGGCTAACAGCGCCTAAGATTGCTGGACAGACCATCGTCTAGTCATCACCTGCCTTCGAATAATGGTTAGCAACAAACCAAAAACTGAGAAAACAAAATCAGTCAGAAGAAAATTTGACATATCGAAGCTTAACAACCCAGAGATCAGCTTTCCATCCCATCTGACAAGATATGGATAAGGAATGGAGCACACTTCGAAAAACCATCACTGAAGTGGCTGAAAATAACATTGAGTACAGTAAAAGGAGACATCAGGACTGGTTTTATGACAATGACCAAGAAATCAGCCAGCTAATTGATGCAAAGCGGCAAACCCGGCTCTCTCATGAGCAAGATCCAAGTTCGCGGCACAGGAAGGTAAGATATCAAAACCTCAAAAGACAATGCCAAACAAATTGAGAGAGATGCAGAACAAACTGGTGGCAACAAAAAGCTCCAAGGTTATGCTGACGCCCGTGTTCTCAGATACTTCTTCGCAGGAAAGAAGGAACTCTTTGGGCCCGTGAGATCATTAACAGGGTCTCTTCAATCAGTAGACTCCAACACCATCCCGACTGACCGACAAGATATCCTTCAACGCTGGATAGAGCATTTCTCGAGTCTTCTGAACCAAGACACCAACGCGGCGGAAGACTTCTAGAAGAACGTACCCATGCATCCAACTCGACACTAGATGAACACGTCACCATCCTACGAAGAGTACCAGGTTGCCCTCAACTGCCTGAAGCCCTAGACGTCTCCTGGCCCAGACAACATCTCATTGGGTCTTCTAAAACATAGTGGACGACTATTAAACACCAGTCTGTTCACATTGATTCTCCGAATGGAAGAATCGCCGTGTTTCCAAAGACCTCAAAGATGCTGTTATCATCACCAGCTCCAAAAAAGAAGATAGAAAGATCTGTGAGAACTATCGTGGGACCTCACTGCTCTCCATCGAAGGCAAAATATTTTCAAGGTTCCTTCTGGGTCGTCTCCAAGTCATCATGAAGTAAGTCCTACACGAATCACAATGTGGATTTCTACCATCCAGATGTACAACTGACATGATTTTTTGTGCTCGACAAATACAAGAAAAGAGTGGCGAACAAAAAAAAACCTCTCTATTTCGTTTTCTACGATCTTGACAAGGCCTTTGATACCGTCCCAAGGTCTACAATGTGGAAGGTCCTCCGACGCTTCGGAAGACCTTTTCCCTAGTACAGGGATTACATGACGGTATGACTGGAACCATTTTCCATCAAAACCAACTGTCTGAAGACTTCTTCATCACTGGAAGATTAAAACAATGATTCATTTTGGCCCCGACGCTCTTCTCTCTATATCTTGCAGCAATGTTTCATGAACTGTCTTCGGACAATACAGGAATCAACATTAGGTGCCGATATGACGGGGAATTTCAACTTTGCCAGATTTAAGTTACGAAGACTGATCAGGAATGAAAAGATTACTGAACTTCAGTATACTCATGAAAACGCACCGGTCTGTCACTCCAGTGAACAGCTTCAACAAGTGGAGGCGCAATGGCTCAGTGGTTAGGGCAGCGGACTCGCGGTCGGAGGATCACGGTTTCGATTCCTAGACCGGGCGTTGTGTGTGTTTATTGAGCGAAAACACCTAAAGCTCCACGAGGCTCCGGCAGGGGGTGGTGGCGACCCCTGTTGTACTCTTTCGCTCCAACTTTCTCTCACTCTTACTTCCAGTTTCTTGTCCCCGACTTCCTACGCAACCGCTGAGCCTGGATGCGCATTCATCCATCCGTCGATGCTCTCGGTGTCGGGGGTTGACCTGCTTTCTCTTCTGCGGGTCTTACGAATAGCAAAGGACCACGTTTCGGACTTCTCCCACTACAGAGGCGATCTCTGGGACGAAGACCGCTTCGCCCAACAAACAGCTTCAACAATCGGTGAGTAACTTCACCAATGCATACACTCAGTTTGTCCTGAAAGTCAACATTAAAAAGACAAAAATCCTGGCACAACCTGCTCTAAGTCAGGTATCTCCAGACCTCAACATTAACATCTCAGAGACGAAACTGGAAAAAGTCGACCGCTTTTCATACTTAGGGAGTTTGCTTTCGAACAAGTGCACATCGGAAAAGGACGTGAAGAACCGATTAAGAGCGGCTCACACTGCGTTTGGTGGACTCGCGAAAAGAGGCTTTAAGAACAAAGAGCTGAATCCCCAAACAAAATAGAGTGTTTACCAAGCAGTCGTGATCTCCACTCTATGGTTGTGAAACCTGGATTTTTTGCCGAAGTGACTTCAAAAACTAGAGCTATTTCACCAACAGAAGCTCTGCTCTATTATGAATATCAAACGGAATGACTATGTGACCGATGTCTCAGTTTTGGAGAGAACGAAAAGCAGCAGCACTGAGGTCACCATCCTGAAAGATCATCTGACATGGGCAGGCCTCATAGCAAGAACGAAAGAGACCAGGCTGCCTCGTCAAATTTATATGGTGAATTTTCCACCGAAAGAAAACTCTGTGGCTGTCCCCTCCGTCGACGACCTAAGCTGGTCCTACGGGCCAGCTGAAGCAAAGCCTAAAACTGAAAACCTGCTGACAAAATGCAAATAATCATTTATAACTGATGGGATTAAAGGTTGACTCATTTTCAAAATTCAGTGTCCATGTAATGAATCTTCTCAAGAACCCAAAGCTAAAGTAGCAGATAACTTCTTAATGTGTCGCAGTGTAGGATCAGATCTAGAATCATATGAGATTCTTAGCTATACAGATATGCTTTTCTTTCTTCTTAATCAGTTTGCATTTTCTTCTCATTGGAGAATCAATAAAGCTGCTGAAGGTTTTTTTTTATACTAAAGATTGCATGAAGTATACTGGGCTATGAGAGTGACACTTAATCCAGTTAATGTTTAAAATCTTCAAGCAGAACTACCGTTATGTTCTTGGTTTCTTTATGTAAAATATCTAATAATCAGAGCTCTATAACGATAGCACGGCTTTAATAAAACGATCACTCGATTGTCATATCATAAGAACATTAACAATTACATCTCTTTCTTTTTTATTATCTCTTATTCGTTTAGTGATATATCATCCCTATAAGAATAAGCCATATTTGCGAAAGTGAAAGTACATTAATAGCTGTGTTGTTAACCAGCTTGTTGCTCGACTGCAGGACATCTCTTGTTCTTCGAATTTCAAGTCATCCTTCACAAATAACAGAGATTTATAGAAACCGGTTTCTCAACTCTGACAAGTGTTTCATTAATAATAATTAGATGAGCAGAATGGGATAATATTTCTGTCTGTCTGTTTGTCTGTCTGTCTGTATGTCTGTCTGTTCTCTCTCTCTCTATGTATCTATATATATATACTATCTATCTATATATATATATATATATTATATATATATATATATATATATAATATATATATACAGGACACACATATATACATACATACATACATACATACATAATACATACATATATACATTTATACATACATACATACATACATACATACATACATACATACATACATACATATATGTGTATGTTGTGTGTAGTATGTGTGTGTGCGCGCGTGTGCGTAGTGCGCGTGTCTATATGTCTGTGTGTAAACATATATATATATATATAACATATAATAATAATAATAATAATAATAATAATAATAATAATAATAATAATAATAATAATAATAATAATATATAATAATAATATGATAATAATGATAATAATGATAATATAATAATAATAATAATAATAATAATAATAATAATAATAATAATAATAATAATAATAATAATAATAATAATAATAATGATAATAATAAACTGAATAAATGAATAAAATAATAATATAGTACGTAAATAAAGTAACATGAGCAAAAAATTTTAAGAATAAAATAAATAAATGAAGAGAATTATATTTAATGAAATTAAATAAATGAATAGATTAAATATATTATAGGAAAGGAAATTACTAATAAATATATCAAGAGAATAAAATGAATTAAATAAATAATGCCAAATAAATAAATGTGATAGAATTTATCCATGAACATATAAATTATTTTACTATTGAGAATCTAGAGCCTATCGTAAATAAAGTCTGCAAGTAAATAAAGTAATTAAGCTAAAAATAATTCCTATGGTTTACTGTAAAATTTAGAAATTAGCTGCAGAATATGTGGAGATGGACAAGAAACAATAAATCATATTATCTCTGGCTGGCCAATCCTGGCTAAGAAGGAATATATTCACAGACACGACAGAGTTGGGACCTACATACACTGGAAGCTATGCCAACTCTATGGAATAACAACAGAAAAGAGATGGTATAAGCACACGCCAGAAAAGGTCACAGAAAAAGAGAAAGCAACATAACTCTGGGATATGTCAATACACACAGATAGAGAAATTAAGGCCAATAGGCCAGATATAGTTGTTAGAGATCATGAAGAAAAAATGCTTTCTGATTGATGTATCAATATCAGCAGATGACAACGTGTCTCTAAAAGAAATAGAGAAGCGTTCAAAATACAAAGGCCTGGAAATAGACGTAACTCGAATGTGGAATCTAAAAACAGAAACAATCCCTATCATAGTAGGCGCATTGGGCATGATAAAAAATATTCAGACAAATAGATAATAAAAACACCAAGACTAGCAAATATATATAACATACAGAAAATTGCACTACTGGACACTGCACACATCCTACGCAAAACACTTTCAATACAGTAACCATCAGAGCATCACAGCAAACCACAGCACATACCCAAGACACACAGAGCTGCGCTCGGTAGTGAAGTGAAAGCACGCTATAAAAATAAAATTAATGAATAATAATAATAATAATAATAATAATAATAATAATAATAATAATAAATAATAATAATAATAATATAATAATAATAATAATAATAATAACGAAGACACAAAAACCCAAAGAATTACCGGCCAATAACATGTCTCAACACCACCTACAAAATCCTCACATCCATAATAACGGAGAGAATGTACGCTTTCCTTGAACAAAATTCTATCCTTCCACAAGCTCAAAAAGGTTGTAAAGAAAACTCTTATGGGTGCAAAGACCAATTGCTCATAAACAGAATGATTGTAGAGAATTGCCGGAGCAAAAACAAAAACCTGAGTATGGCATGGATAGACTACAGGAAAGCGTATGACAGTGTCCCACATAAATGGATACTCAAGGCCCTTGAGATATACAAGATCTCCCCTGTCGTCTCAAAATTCTTAGAGAATAGCATGACCATGTGGAACACACGTCTCTTTCTAAGCCATAGTAATGGGATGAGCCAGTCCAACAGCATCAACATCAAACGAGGCATCTTTCAAGGTGACTCCCTCTCTCCATTCCTTTTTTGCATGGCACTATCCCACTCTCAAACGAATTGGATAGTGCCAAATATGGGTACAAAGTTTTTAGCAAGTTAATAAACCACCTTTTTTATATGGACGATCTAAAGCTGTTTGCCAGAATACCAAGAGCTAGAAGGGCTGCTAACAACTGTTAAAGAGTTTAGCAATGATATCGGAATGGATTTTGGCCTTGATAAGTGTGCTAAAGCAACTTTTGTAAGAGGCAAGCTCAGGCAAACAGCTTCTGTTAAATTAGATATTGACACTACCATCAAGGAACTTGACCCACAAGAAAGCTACAAATACCTAGGAATCAACGAAGGAGATGGTATACATCATGCTACTATGAAGGAAAAAATAAGAAAGGAGTACTATAGGAGAATAAGGCTTGTACTGAAGACTGAACTCAACTCCAAAAATTGCATTGAGGCCATTAACACCCTGGCACTTCCAGTAGTCCAGTACAGTTTTAACATCATTAACTGGAACCTTACGGAACTCCACGCTTGGACAGGAAGACAAGAAAGTACTGACATCCAGGAGCATGCACCACCCTAAGGCAGATGTAGACCGCTTGTACCTACCTAGAAGCAGCGGGGGGAGAGGAATGATGCAATTGGAGCTGTGCTATAAGACCTCTACTGTAGGAATGAACAGGTACCTATCTAGTACAAAAGACTGGATGCTGCGACTTGTGTGGTGAACACGAAAGCAGCAAAAAGCTGCATTCTATTGTCAAGGAAGCTTATAAGTTCGAAGGGAACTAGGCATTAACCTTGAATCAGGTGAAGAAGCCAGAAACCACTGCTACCAAGCAAGCAAAGCGAATCAGGCATAATGGCAGCACAAGATCAAAGCTTGTTTACCAGAAATTACCAGGCTAACGTTCTCCGAAACGGTACTGACCCTAAATGCAGATTCTGTGACACATTTGACGAACAATAGACCATCTCGTTTCGGGATGTCCTGTGCTGACACCAAACGAATACAAAAATCGCCACGATAGGGTAGGACAGTATATACATTGGAAGATATGTAAACACTACAAATCCGACACTCCTGCTAACTGGTATGAACACCATCCTCAGCCAGTTGTTGAAGGTAAAGATGTCACCATCCTCTGGGATTTTCCAGTCAACACTGACAGAACGATCAAGGCTAATCGACCAGACATAATTGTTAAAGACAGGGAAGAAAATACCTGCAGACTAATAGAAGTAAGCGTCCCCACTGATAAAAATGTATCTGTCAAGGAATTTGACAAACTTAGTAAATATAAGGACCTGGAAATCGAAATACAGAGGATGTGGAATCTTAAAACAAAAACTGTTCCTGTTATTGTAGGTGCCCTAGGTATGACAAAAAAGGGATGTCAGAAACACCTAGACAATATCCCTGGAAAACCATGTCTCAAGGAAATCCAAAAGACTGTGCTAACAAGTACTGCCCACATCCTTAGAAAAACCCTATCAATGTAAATGTTTGTGTTTGTATTACATGGAGATATTTCTCTACTTCCCCTCCCCAAGCTTTCAGCTATATTTCAACAACTCTTAACCTTCACTTGCCCTAGGGCGCTGGGTGTGCCCCGGCAGGTGAGTGCATCAAACATGCAGATTAAAAGTAAATGACAATGATAATAATAATAATAATAATAATAATAATAATAATAATAATAATAATAATAATAATAATAATAATAATAATAATAAAATGACATTCACTAGTACAACGCTAAATACAAAACCAAATATATGGCACACTAGGCATAACAACAACGTGAACTTCCAACCTGTTGTCTCTTGAGGTCTCTGGGTGAGACTTGGAGCCAACTTGTACAAATATAAAGCAAAAGTCAAACATAGAATAATAATAATAATAACAATAACAACATCGAAAAATTTTCCCAAGAAGACACCTGATGAAGGCTGGAGGGTATATCAGCCGAACCGTTGTGTTAACAACAAACAAGATGAGGACAAATATCCGTCAAATGTAAATAATGTAATTAATGAACTTATTCTCTGCCAATTTCTGGGTGACATTGGCATTCCTGCTCGTGACTTAGTTCTTTCTTATTTAGATGTTAACTCCCAAACCAAATTCCGAGCACCTTAATTGATCCAGTGACAGGAGGTTCCGCTAGCTGACACGGACTTGCCGCTCTATGTATTGAGTTGCAAGCCCACTGACTCGTCTTGTATGTTCCTATATGCTTCTGATATTCTTTCAGTACAGTATCAACGCTTCCATATCCGAAATGTCGGACATCACAACAGCTACATGGTCCATGCATGCAGACACGGCTCTCCTGTGACCCTTTCAGAGTCTCCATCTTCCGTAGAAACGGCTCCAGCGCTAAAACATATAGGAGAGAAGGAAGAGAGCACACTCTACGAACCAAGCATTTGAAGCTTAACTGTTTCAAATGGTGGTTGTTTAGTTTCATTACTGAATAGACACTGTTGTACATTGTAGCGATCCGGTCTTAGAAGGGGGATTAAAACCACCTGCTCTTAGGACAGCCACCAGATCGTCATAAATGTTTGGCATTTAGTAATTATTACATAACACCTAGAGGTGGAGATAATTGCAATGCATTCAGAAATTAAGTTGTATAGTATATGATATACCTGTATTTGTTTACGTTGTTCAAATATATGTCGCTGGCAAGTATTTATCTTTGCTCAGTTTGCTAATTTTATTTAAATAAGCAGTAATCAACTCTGTTGAAAACTTTGAATTGAACCAAGTTGACCAGCAACCCACCGAAGACCGCTCTATGATATATCGCAGGAGGTGGCGCTCGCCATGGATAGATCTGCTAGGAATCAAACAAGTTTGCGCCAAGCGTCTGTCTCTTGCCAAGCATCTTTGCTAGACTCTTTAATTCTGTTGAACAAAGGTTTTGTCATGCACCCTCATTCTTTTTAAGCAGTGTCCACTACTCTTCATCTCATACGACTAGGAATAGTCCCAGTCTGTAGCAGACGGCTGCCAAGACACGACCACCCTATCCCGGTGATTTGCGCTCTATACATTGGATCGCTCACCTTTCACTTCATCTGTCGAAATGGGGTTTTCACGGTACTTTGCCTCACTGCCCAAGAATCACGGCAAACCACCCATGTAAACATCAAAGACTACTGTCGTCAATCCGCTGCTCACCAAAAAATGGTTCCGCAACGTTCTGCTGGAAAACCGTACTCATTTTTTCGAAATCGGGGAGTATACACCCGTTGGGGTCCGTCAAAGACCAAATTGTGATCTTGTTCCACGTAGCTATTTCTTTACTACCCACAAGGGGCTAAACACAAAGCGGACAAACAAGGACAGACAAACGGATTAAGTCGATATCGACCCCGAAAGGATGAAAGGTAAAGTCGACCTCGGCGGAATTTGGACTTAGAAGGTAATGCCAGACGAAATACGGCTACGCATTTCGCCCGGTGTGCTAACATTTCTGCCAGCTCGTCGCTTTTCTTGTTCCACGTAGCGTCTCAGCTACCCTGGAGCATCGAATAGCTTTTGTGTTCGCGTGTTTCAGAACATTCTCCGTGTTCGGTATCGAAGAAATGTTCGAAGATCATTCTCGCTACTATCACGTCGTATGTGACGTCATACTATTGCAACGACTACCATAAATACGACCACTTTACAGAATAAAGATAAATATAATCAAAAATGAAAAAAAAAAATAATAAAAAGAAGGTAAAAATGTTTAAGAAAACCTGATGACAACTTCCCAGTTTATTTAGATTAGAAATAAACCCGGAAAACGAATCACGAATTAATAGGGAAGAAAAAATAGAGGGAATCGGGTGGAGGGAAAGAAAGAGAGTGAGAGAAAGAGCAAGCTAGGACAGTGTGAGACTTACCTGTTTAAAATAGACGCTCATCCATTATTTCAACTTGACAGCTGACAGATTTAATTAACATATGTATATGTATGTATGTATGTATGTATGTATGTATGTATGTATGTATGTATGTATGTATGTATGTATGTATGTATGTATGCATGCATGCATGTATGTATGTATGTATGTATGTATGTATGTATGTATGTGTGTAAGTATGTATGTATGTATGTATGTATGTATGTACGTATGCATGTATGTATGTATGGGCATATATGTATGTATGGTTGCACATATAAGTGTTTGAATGCATACATTTATGTATGTATGTATGTATGTATGTATGTATGTATGTATGTGTGTATGCATGTATGTGTATGTCTATGTATAAATGTGCAATATCCAATTAGAACTCGCAGGATACAAGATAAACACACACACGCACGCACACACACACACACAAACACACACACAAACACACACACACATACACACGCACATACAAACGCGCGCACACACACAAATATATACATAAAAACAAACTTATGTATCTACATACATGTATACCTAGTTATTTGAATGTATGTATACATGTATTTATGTGTAGATATATCATGTATATGCATATATATATATATACATATATATATATATATATATACATATATATATATATATACTTATATACCTATATCTATGTGTAAATATGTAGTTATACATTTATTTATGTATACATACATACACGCATGCATGCATATATTTATACAGTTGTTCGTCGTTTTACACAGAAAATTGGTTCTTCGAGATACTGTACTAATGGAAATTGCGTAAATGAAGGCAGAAATGATTTCAGTATTACGAAAAAAAAAATGGCGGCGCGCTGGCAGAATCGTCAGTATTTACGTTTGAGTTCAAATTCCGCCGAAATCGACTTTGCTTCTCATCCTCTCGAGGTCGATAAAATACATTGAGTTCTGGCATCGATGTAATCGACTTAACCCCTCCACCGAAATTGCTGGCCTTGTGCCAAGATTTGAAATCAATATTATAAAAAGAAGGCGTCGAATTGGCAGAGTCGTTAGCACGCGGGACAAAATGTTTGGCGGGCATTTTGTTTGTCTTCACGTTTTGAAGTAAAGATTGTTTGCCAAAATAAAATGGCAGTCCTGGTTTAGGACTAATGTTGCTGTAATTTAGCCCCAGGAGACATCATCTCCAGCTGACTATACGACACGATCTGTGTCCTTATATTTTCGAACAAGGGAATCTAACACCCCCACTCAGCTCAAAACAATATCCGTGTATCGCGATTTCTGGTGTATTTCTCTTCATCGGCACATAATAATTCTTCGGTTAGAGGTGGGGCTGCCAAATTCCCGTTCGAGATATATAGTTTTCAAGTGACAACTAGTCATTGATTTATAAATTAGAAAATTACTATTTTTAAATCTCGCAGCGTGAGATATTCAGCAGCAGTACTTTGTAGTAAATATTATTTGTCAACATAACATGGCAGTCTTGGTTTAGGACTAATGTTGCTGTAATTAACCCAGAAATCGCGATACACAGATATTGTTTCGTGCTGAGAGGGGGTGCTAGATTTCCTTGCTTCGAAAATATAAGAACATAGATCGTGTCGTATAGGCTAAATTACAACAACATTAGCCCTAAACCAGGACTGCTGTTAAGTTGTTGAATATCTCACGCTGTGAGATTTTAAAATAGTAATTTTGTAATTCACGTTTTGAGTTCAAATACCGCCGAGGTTGATTTTTACCTTTCATCCTTCATCGCGGGGTGGATAGAACACTGGGTCGATAGAATCGACTTACCCACTTCCCTCAAATCGCTGGCCTTGTGCCAAAATTTAAAACCAATAATATTATAAAAGGAACAGGAAAAAAAAAAAGCAACATAAAAATAAGCACAAACTAAATTTAAGCAATCATTGAAATGGGAAAACAAATACGTTTATCGTATGCGTAGAAAGATGACTATGAGCGGCTTCGTCTTTGCTCGTATCTGTGTGTTTACACCGGTCTAAGATTCGTTTACTTTGTTTCACAGTCACGTAACTTAGCGGCACGAAAACCGTGACCTAGTAAATGATACCCTGATACCGTTGTGATCCGATCCTCAGACGTTGTGGATACACTGTTTCTTTTCTTTTTCTCTTTTTCTTTTTTTTTTCTTCCGTTCTAGATGCAAAAGTTCACTGGCATATTTTTTTTCTTTTCGGAACAAATTCTTGTGAACTCTTCTGATCGCTTGATAAACATTATCCTTTTATGTTTCTTTCATTCCTTTACCGCTTTTAGTAATTGAACTGCGGTCATTCTGGGGCAAGACCTTGAAGTGTTTCAGTCGAAAGAACCGACCCAAGTATTATTCTGTTTTTCTATCGGATTTTTCTGTCGATTCGCTAATTTACTGGGACATTAACAAACCGATATCCTAGAGTAGAAGAATATGTTATGGACATACGGAAAAGTATGAACAGTTTGTAAGCCTGCATAGTTAATAAATTTGGCCAAAGGGGCGGAATAAGGACATACCGAATAGATTGAAAGGTAGTGGCTAGTTTATAAACGGTTAATCGGCACTACCGATTAGTAATAGTAACATGACCTAGTTCTTCTGAACTCTGCCTATCCCTTATCCACTAAGGTCAAAATCAACCTCTAGCTATTTTTAGAACAGAATCCAAGACGCTCGTGCTACAAATCAATCGGAATAAACTCTACATTTGTTAGGATGTGAAAAATATCAGTCAATTTGTTTTGAGGAGCTTTTTGCTTTTTTCAGCTTCATTATGAACTTTAAATGTGTAAATATAGATAAGAACAATCAACCGAAACACAGCGTAGGCTATGTGAATAAACTCATTAATTCAACTGGACTATGATAATAAATGGATTATTCTGTGTATGTATTCTCCGTTGTGTTTTTGTATATATACATATAATTTATAGATCAACGTTTCCACACGATTTCCATCCACTAAATTCACTCAAGAGGCATTAGTTAGTTTGGTTTGGTACTATAGCAAGTCGCCTACAGTGAGTATGAACCTGTAACTGCGATGTGGTTACGAGGCGATTTTCTTCTTACAGCCATTCCCGCGCCTGTAATGGAGAAAGCGTTGATCTACAAATTTTTTCATGCTATCATTTACTACCGGAAATTGTATTTGATTAGATGTTTGATTTGTAATGTTAATTTGACTGCAAATTCTTACTACACTTTGTCGTCTTGCAGAGTTGCCTACAAGCAGTCGTTTTTAAGTTTTATCTTCTATCTAAAATAGTTAGTGTGTTTTGAAGATGTTGCGATATAACTGGCTTTTTCTCTTTTTTTTTTTTATTCGTCTTCAGTTCTTTTAGATGTTCTAATAGTTTGTTTTTTATGAAACTATTTTCAAGTTTCTGCGAACCATTTTTAAAAATTTTGATGCAGATTTAGTATTTTAATTTTCATTTCTACGGGAATCTAGTTTCTTGTCCGATTTTTGGTTTGATATTTGAATTTCTGTCACTTAATATTTTCAAGATTAGCCTGCCTATCGTAGACGTGAAATGAAAGTGGAAGTAGAGTGAAAGGAAAATGATAGAAGCAAAGTTAAAGGAACCTGAAAAACCGAAACGAAAACGAAGAGGTATTTCTAAATGATATAGATAAAAGCGATTATAAAGGTATGCACGAATATTTGTGTGTATGCTTAATGTACCTATATATATAAAATAAGAATATGTGGCGTTCCATTATATATATATATATATATATATATATATATAACAAATGAAAGGCAGAAGATGGAATATACGAGAATATATTATTAATCACAACAATTATTTCGACACATCTAGCATCGACTCCTCTTGTGGGACACACAAAAATAAACTGGTTCAGGAGTATACGGCGATGCAGACGTATCTCGTTGGGTGATAAATAAAAAAAAGAATCTCGTTAAAATGACTGTTCCATAGTGCAACTTTCCGTTTTGTAGAGAGAAAAACGGCCAGACGGAGGAAAATTCTTCATATATATAGAAGATTCAAAAATAAAATTTCAGAAGACAAAAAGAGAACCGAACAATTAATCCACCGAGACAAGTATTGTAAAAAGAAAAATGTAAGTGGAGCCGCAATAGTTAGGGCAGTGGACTCGTGGTCATGGGATCGCGATTTCGTTTCCCAGACCGGGCATTGTGAGTGTTTATTGTACAAAAACACCTAAAGCTCCACGACGCTGCGGCAGGAGTGGTGGCGAACTCTGCTGTACTCTTTCACCACAAATTTCTCTCACTCTTTCTTCTTGCTTCTGTTGTACCTGTATTTCAAAGGGCCAGCCTTGTCACACACTGTGTGACGCTGAATCTCCACAATAACTACGTTAAGGGTACACGTGTCTGTGGAGTGCTCAGCCACTTGTACGTTAATTTCACGAGCAAGCTGTTCCGTTGATCGGATCAACTGGAATGCTCGTCGACGTAACCGACGGAGTGCCACGACGACGATCTATCTATCTATCTATCTATCTATCTATCTATCTATCTATCTATCTATCTATCTATCTATCTATCATCTATCTATATATATATATATATATTATATATCAATCTCTCTCTCTCTCTCTCTCTCTCTCTCTCTATATATATATATATATATATATATATATATATATATAGCAGTTGAATAAAGTAACAACATGATCTGGTTTTTACGTTTTATATTACTGTATTTTTTAAAAAACTTTTACAATGTTGAAGTGTGTTAAGCATTAAGAAAACTATTTAATAATGTTCATAAAGTTCTGTTAGCGCTTTCATACCTTCCTAGTAATCATCAAATTTCAAAATGTATTGACTGAAAGTTGAGTTAAGTTCTTGACGACAATGGTAAAATGCCTTTTAGAAAGGTTGGAATACGGATAAAAGAAAAAAGTTTCATTAAAATGTTCAAACGTGTTCTGAATGGAAATAACAATAATATCACAACCTGTTAATGATGTGGATTAAAAAATTACAGAACTTCCACTGATTGAAATAAAAACGATCAAAACCAACTAAATTTTCTCACTCATAAAACCACTGCATGTAAACCGCAAGCTAATTGGTTAAAATAAAAGCGGGATCTATGCCAGTAATATCTGTGCGCCAGACAAGCTGTGATGTTTAAGCTGCATGCTGACTGGTCAAAACCGTATTAGAAAAATTCAGCTTGTCGGAGCCTTCTGTGTTATGTATAACTTAATATTAAAAAAATATATATATGACCACAGTTGTTGTGAAGGCGTACAATAAAGCCATCGTGAGCGACGGAACTGTAACTGTTGGAACATCATCATTCTAGCAGAGGGGGCAATTTGTTGTAAAACCTGCGGTTTCGTATGATTACTGGTCATCTCACTTCAGCCTATGACGAGGTACTTATTACAGAAACTAAGAGAGTGGTACTCGTATTGCACAAGTATTTTTCACTATAATCCAATGATGCATAGGGTGGCCTCATTTGTCATTCCATCTACTGAAAGTTCTTTGGCGATAGAAAAGCCCTTTGGCGACGTGTGCAAACCTAATCAATTGGAAGCGACAGCAACTTGCAACTTGCAACTTTCGCCTGTCACCTATGCTTCAAACCATACATATCTACAACCGGACTGAATGGTAGTTACCTGAGAGGTCATGGGTAGAAAGTCTGAAATGCCATTGGAAATGAGGAAGCACAAGGAGACAGCTATCATCTGTGAAGATGGAGCAATCATCATAAATGCATATATTGCCTTGAATTACTTGTTTCGTAATATATTTTCAACATATTTATTCATCTATTGCAAGTTGGTATATTTTATGGAACATTATACATTAGTAATAGCATTATTTCATATATTATGCTCTCTCTCCATTGCATAAGCTGATGTTTTCATCGAGATGCTTTTGATTTGCGTCTTGAGAATATGCCTTTACAAATCTATGCATTTATCTATGCGTCTGTGCAGTATGTGCAATGTGTGTGTGTGTGTGTGTGTGTGTGTGTGTGTCTGTGTGTGTGTCTGTGTGTGTCTGTGTGCGAGTATGTATTATATCATTGATGAAAGTTATGCTTGAGTTAAACATTTTTTTTTATTAATGATTTTTTCGTATTTCCTTGCCACTCCTTTATGTTTGGTTTTTGCAACGATAACCGTAACTTAGTCCGTTAAATGTTTCAAGACCTTCAGACATTATCTTCTCAATATAATGGTTATAATGCTGCGTTTTATGTGAAGCATCATGGGAGGCGGGGCATTTTATGAGATAAAACCAACATCAAGAAATTTAGAAAAATTAAGCATTAATACATTCGTGATTTTAACACAGCTTATTTGATTGATAGACTGTTCCATATACCTGTGTGTGTGTGTGTGTGTGTGTGTGTGTGTGTGTGTCTGCGTGCGTGCCTGCGTGTGTGTGTGTGTGTGTGTGTAATATATATGTATTCTTATATTTTTACTTGTTTCAGTCATTGACTGCGGCCATGCTGGAGCACCGCCTTTAGTCCTTCAATTGAAGGACAAACTTTCAATTTATAATTTAACAAACATAGTGTAGCATTTAGTATATATATATATATATATATATATATATATATATATATATAGTGGTATAAATATCAACACAATTATTTCTTCTTTTTCTTCTTTCTTCCTTCTCCAACGACACCCCTTCCAGACTCACAGGCACCCCCCCCACACACACACACACGCACACACACACCACACACACACACACACACACACCACACACACCTCTCTCTCTCTCTCTCTCTCTCTCTCTCTCTCTCACACAGGACAATGATAAAAAGGAATATAATTTATGGTCTACCTTCCCTCCCTTTCCTTCCTTTTCTTCTTCTTTTCAAACACTTCCTCCAGATACAAACACACACACACACACACACACACACATACATTCCTCTTTTCAAGCATGGCCGCAGTCTAATGACTGAAACAAGTAAAAGATAAAAAATAAATATATATGTAAGCAGCATGCCTATTTAACATCAAACCGCAGACAGTTGTAAATATGGTGAAAAGATGGAATAATTTCAGGCCGAAATCAGCGAAACCGGATCCAGTTTAGCTAAATATGCATGTTCTTCTTTTTTACTATACTACAAAAAACTCCTTTTAGCCACAAAACTCAGAAATGTGCATACTAAAACTCTTTTCTATACAAAAGGCTGTAAGATGTAACTCTTTATTTTTCCTCCTCACTTATGCTATATATGTTTAAATGAATTATATATGTCAAACTCACCGTAAGAAAACGTATCTTTACATTCTTGTATTTCATACATATAAACACAGAATAAATTTTTCTCCACTTATGTTAAAACTTGTTTCAATTATACAATATATGTGTGTGTGTGTGTATCAAGAGTGTGTGTGTGTATACTTATATATACTTATACACGTATATACAGAAGCATAATCATACATACATATATACACACACATGCATACAAACATACATACACATACATATATATATATATACATATATATACATACACACACACACGCGCGCGCATATATATATATATATATATATATAAATCTTTAGTTAAATATATTCAATGAGAATATTATATACTGAATTTATATTGAGTGCTATATTGTATCAGAGTATTAATACTATTACAGCATATATTTAATACAAGTGATTATATATATATATATTAATAATGTATTATTATTAATATTAGGAAATCAATATCAAAACTCCTCAGAAAGATAAACACGTGTGAAAAATAATTGTTGTATTAAAAATATATAAATAAATAAATATAAATATGTATAAAAATATATGTAAATATGCAGTAATTTTTAATTTTTAATTTATCTTTCAAACAAACGCTATTTTATAGTTTTATTTCAAATTTAAAAAAAAACTACCATTCGATATGTTATACAGAATTCAAATTTTATATCTCTGAAGAGCAGAAGCGTTGTTCATAAATGCTTATCAATATAGGATTCCATTATAGGGACAACTCTTCTGTGAAACGATCGTAAGATGCTTTAAATAATTTATTTAAAACTTTTAAACTGTCATACACACTATATATTTATGCTTATACATATTTACATATATTTTTATACATATTTATATTTATTTATTTATATATTTTTAATACAACAATTATTTTTCACACGTGTATATCTTTCTGAGGAGTTTTGATATTGATTTCCTAATATTAATAATAATATATTATTAAATACATATATATATATGTGTGTGTGTGTGTGTGTGTGTGTGTGTGTGTGTGTGTGTGTGTGTGTGTGTGTGTGTGTGTGTGTGTGTGTGTGTGTGTATCATATATCATATATCATATATCATATATCATATATCATGGGCTCTCCTATCGTTAGGGAATATGGGGATTCTGCAATTTCTTGCTGAACAACCACTCAAATGATTTGTTTATAGGGATCAAATGTTTGTGTTCACATAAGCTCGCACTTTCCATCAAATCGACATTATCTGTACAGGTGTAACGGGTGTCACATGTCAGATGACGAATGATCGCAGAGCAACGTGAAATTAACTGTTTTGCTCAAGAACACAGCTCAAGCCCCGGTCTGGGAATCGAAATCCCAATCTCGCATCTGTGAGGACAACAGCCCAACCACTAAGTCATGCGCCTTCACACACAACACACACACACACACACACACACACACACACACACACACACATACACATGAAATTCTGAATTAGAAGTATCTCCAATTATGTAAACATTACCGATATCACATACTTAATGTTTGTGTTTTATTCACACGCTTATTAGCTGCGTAATTCTATTCAGGGAAAATCCCTTTAGGACATCGAATATTGAGAATACATCACACCAGAAGCATCAAATCGTCCTATAGTGGAACAAAAACGGTAGATATCGATATTTCGCTGTTATTTCAGCTCATTAGTACCATATACTCGAGTCAACCTCGAAATGAGTTAGAATCACTGGTAAGAGGTATATATGC
>NC_043016.1:7678423-7715923 GCF_006345805.1 Octopus sinensis | reverse complement strand
AGATTCCCACGCTATTATCCTTCTCTTCTCCACTTTTTCCCGACCCCACCTTGAATACTGCTGTCCACTGTGGTCTCCCTACACAAACAAAATAGTATGAGAATTGAAAGCTCCCCAAAGGTCAATCACAAAAAAGATAGATGGCATATGTCAGACCTTGACTACTGGGGTAGACTAGAGAAGCTGAAATTGTATTCACTCCAACGACGCCGTGAACGGCTACATATCTGTATGATGTGTGAAAATATTCCATCAGCACTGTCCGAATGATGTTGGCATCACCTTCAAAATACATCCAAGGCGTGGACCACGTGCCATCCGTCCACAACAAAAATCTAAATCGCATCACATAACACAATACGGCACAATTATTTCACCTCAATTGGACCGCTCTCTTCACATTACACCAGGACACGTCAAAAAGAAACTGACCACACAAAATTCAGAAGTCTTTGGACAAATTCCTTCAAACAGTACCGGACAAACCACCCACACCCGGATATGTCTCCGCAAACATAACTCTCTCTGCTCGATGGGCCTTGGTGCCCAATCCTGAACTGAAAGACTTCGCCAGGTGGTGCTTATTATATAATTTATACTGGCCTGGCCAATACTGGCCAAACCTTTCTAAGTTTTCTAAGTTACATATATATATATATATATATTATATATATATAGATATATATATATATATATATTGGAGAAATAGTAAGCTGTTTACTTTCATCATTAATCAGTTTCATACAAGTATGAGCGATGCATGTGTATGATCTTAGAGATGATTTGGGGGAAAGAATGTGAAAGCTGTAGGTAGGAACTAGTAAGATTGCTTTATATTGGTTGGAGTTGGACACGTGATCGTATTTCTCGCAGATTTATACCTTCTGCTTTTGTGCTATATTGTACGAGGCAGGCAGGCTGACTGCTGGAACTGGCTAAAGCTAATTCTTACAAGTTCTGATATTCCAATAATAGAAAATTTTCCAATGGGAATTGCTTCCAGTGTTAGCAAATGTACAATATCTCTGATCTCCGATTAAGATATTTCAGTACTGACTCTTAAGTTAGACAAACTTGCAGTTCTGTGACTCGTTAAAGTATGGAATGACTGTATCCATGCGGTTATTTTGATGGATTTTCAAATGTTATTTTGATGGATTTCCACAATTATAAGTCGGGTGATTGGAAGGCGAATATATGGGTGTGCGTTTGCAGCCGCAGAATTTGATCTGAGAAGCTATTTTGTCCATGCAAGAATAACTTATCTTACCATTATACAAGTCGAAGTGCTTATGATGTTTGTGTACTGGGGGTATGTGAGTTTCTCATATATCGCGCTTATTAGATTTGGGAAATTCTTGCTTATGTTTATAATAACTTCGAGAAGTCACTACGATCATAGCTATATTAATTTCTTCTTCGTAGCTCTACTCTGTTTTATGGTCGGTGGCGTCTTATTTATATAAACTTGATTTTCACTGAAACTACTCCTGGCGAGTGTATCGTTTTAATACTTTGCTGCATTCATTACAGATGACAGGATTCTCTTCTTATTCAGGCTATAAGGTTTCTAATTGTGGATTTGTCACGTAAATTAATTAAAATGAATGAATTTAAATGAATTTAAAGAAGAAAAAATGTTTGACGCAAATTGTCAAAAAGAAGTGGATGAAGTATTACAATGTAATCGTTGTTGAAATAGTTGAAAAGAAAGAAAAAAATTAAAACTGGATGGGAGAGAGAAGTAGAAAGCTCGAATTTTATGAGGTGGGTAGAGGGGAGGTATGAAGTTGTAGCAAAAATGTGATAGATTCAACAGAGCTGGAAGAGAGAACGTTAATCTGGTTGATGCTGTAAGCGAGTGAATTTAAAACAAAAAATAAATGGAAAAACTATTTTGAGAGAGATAGGAGTGAAATAGATTAGCCAATGAGTGATTATTGCTCGCGACACTAGATTACTTATACATCAAGTACAGTCTATTTAAAATGCTAAAATTAATTAGAAATTTGAATAGCTAAATCAGTTTGTAGCTAGAAGTCTGAATTGAGTACAATTTTGTTTTCATAATTTGGAACGTCTGAAAAAAATTGGACATTTACGTAGTTGAATATATTTTCTGATAATTGTTTTAAAAAGTGTACGAAGTTACTCTCTATTATTTGTTATGTATTGACATCAAATATGTACAGTTTGAATAAATATATTATTTGCTAACATGACAACATCGTGACACTTTCTTATGACGTCTTAATTTCTCTTTTCCTAAAATAATTCTATTAAAATTTTACTTGAGCTTTCTGTGAGAAAATTCTGTGAAAGATTTAGGTCAAAGTCTAAACTAATTATGTCCAGGCGAATTTACTCCTTATAGTATTTTTTAATTTTTTGTTTTTGAACCAGTAGGTTGTTTAAGCTACTCGGAATACCTACAAGTGGAGTGATTACACACACGCACATACACACACCTGTCTAAATAGATATAACCCAATAGATTTGTAATTTCATTAAATAATATATGTCGATGTATGCATGTGTGTATTTGTGTGTGTGTGTGTGTGGTATATATATGAACGTATACTATATATGTATGTGTATATACATGTATGCATGTATATATATGTATGTATATGATGCATATGTATCTATATATGTATATATATATATATTATATAGATATATAATATATATGTATGTGTGTCTATATAAACGTATACTTATATATGTATATGTATAATATATATATGTATTTTATATATGTATATGATGCCATGTATCTATATATGCATATAAACATATATATATATATATATATATATATGTGTGTGTTGGTGTGTGTATGTGTGTGTGTGTGTGTGTGTGTGTGTGGAGGCGCAATGGCCCAGTGGTTAGGGCAGCGGACTCGTGGTCGTAGGATCGCGGTTTCGATTCCCAGACCGGGTGTTGTGAGTGTTTATTGAGCGAAAACACCTAAAAGCTCCAAGAAGCTCCGGCAGAGGGTGGTGATCCCTGCTGTACTCTTTCACCACTCTTTCTCCCACTCTTCCTTCTGTTGGTCTGCTCGCTTAGCCTACGGGGTGGCGTCATTCGAAGGCTAAAACAATGCGAACGCATTGTGACCAGCGATGTGTAACAACAACTGATGGTCTGGTCGGTCACGTGATCACGTGATTATATATAATATATATATTATATATATATATATATAATATGTATATGCTGTGTTCCAAACAACTTTCCAGCATACCATCCTGAAATTGGTGAGGATCTCCTACAAACCACGATAAAACACACTATGTCAATACCTTCATGTGATCTTTAGATAAACAAAATATTTATATACAGAGTCTGACTCAGTTCTATACGCTCTTTCTTGCCGTTTAGGAGGAGTGATCTAACAAGAATCTGAAAATGATTCACATTTATCCAAATAATGTGCGTCTACACAACAAAACAGGCAATCCTCCGTCTACCGTATAACCTGGATCTGGAGTGCTCCGACTTCCAGCTGTTCTGCCCAATGAAAGATAGGCTGTAAGGCAATGATTTGATGACACAGACGAGGCGAAAGTAACTACGAAGAAATTGGTACAACAGTGTACATCCGAATTTTTCAAAGACGATTCAAATGTTTGGTTTAAGGATTGTGCAAATGCATCGCTTTTTATGGGGATTCTGTTGAGTTGCACAGGGAAAGAGTTACTCTACGATCATGTGCAAGTTGAACGGCCTGCCTTAGTTAATAAAATGGTTATGCACACTTTTGCATCCATTACGAGACAACCGTCGTAATTTCCAATTATCCCAGCTACTATTTCTTCTTTCACATTCACAAATTCTCAATAATTCTCAATATTTATTCTTTTAAACACTTTTCGTTAATCCAATAGAGTAACGTTTGTTCAGTATCCCATGTAATTATTTCCCTTGATCTATACTCTGTCGACCTGAACAACGAATTATCCATACTGTAAAGAAGTTGAACTATTATAGCTGGATAATTGTGCCATTACTAGCAATTTTCAAATAACTCATAGCGATTGAACTCTGTCTTGGGACGATAGAATGTTATTGATAATCGAAAGTTACTGATAACCGATTGTCGTGAATGTTCAAATCATGCCATTTCCGAATTATTTCAAAATATTTATATATTTATAGACTTATTCATTCCTAACTTAACACAGCTGAGATCTTCCCTCATCCAACCTGAATTTATGAGACCTTTGAACTAAATGATAAAATATTCAAATAAACGGAACGCTTCCTTAACATTATAAAACTTACGAATATTGTAAAACCACATCTCTAGATGTAGAAAGTGATGTTGCAAAATCACATTCTCATATTCAAAGTTACCTAGAGTAACTTTGCATATTACTAAATACAGAAAGGTTTATATTTATTTAACTACGTTACTGTTCAACGTTTGGCTATTTTCCTGATACAGTAATCACTCGACTATCGCGGTTGTTACGTTCCAAAGTAACCCCGCGAAGTAGAAACAGTACTATACTGTATATTTATTATTATTATTTTTATTTACTCTTTTACTTGTTTCAGTCATTTGACTCCGGCCATGCTGGAGCACCGCCTTTAGCCGAGCAAATCGCCCCCAGGATTTATTCTTTGTAATCCTAGTACTTATTCTATCGGTCTCTTTTGCCGAACCACTAAGTTACGCGGACGTAAACACACAAGCATCGGTTGTCAAGCGATGTTGGGGGGACAAACACAGACACACAAACATACACACATTCATAGATATATATGACGGGCTTCTTTCAGTTTCCGTCTACCAAATCCACTGACGAGACTTTGGCCGGACCGAGGCTATAGTAGAAGACACTTGCCCAAGGTGCCACGCAGTGGGACTGAACCTGGAACCATGTGGTTGGTAAGCAAGCAACTTACCACACAGCCACTCCTACGCCTATATATATTTATATATATTTATTTTATTATAAATCGACGTAAGCTTAAATAATAAACCGCGATAGGTAAACCGCGATAAGAGAACCACGATAGGTGAACCACGATGTGGCGAGGGATAACTGTGTATATAATTGTAAAAAAAGCAACCATTTACCTAATTCAGACTTCTAATTACAAACTGAATAGGCTGTTCAAATTTCTAATTAATTTTAGCATTTCAAATAGACTATACTTAACGTATACGTCATCTAATGTCGTGAACGGCAGTCACTCCAGTCTTCTGCTCTCAAAACTTCGCCTCCTTATTTGTATAAACGTCTCTTACTCATAGTATCTGTTTCTTTATTGCCCACAGGGGCTAAACATAGAGGGGACAAACAAGGACAGACAAAGGATAAGTCGATTAAATCGCACCCAGTGCGTAACTGGTACTTAATTTATCGACCCCGAAAGGATGAAAGGCAAAGTCGACACTCGGCGGAATTTGAATCAGAACGCAACGACAGACGCAATACCGCTAAGCATTTCGCCCGGTGTGCTAACGTTTCTGCCAGATCTAACAAATCAATAGTCTGTCTCTCCTCTAGTGACACTATCATATTCTTCCTATCCCTTCTACTTTCCCACAAAAATAGTTTTTTTGTTTTTGTTTTTGTTTTCACCTATGTTGACACTTCTACTTCCTTCTGTTCTCCATCTTTAATTCCCCTCCTTTCAACTATTTAAGCAAAAATTACGTTGTAAACCCTTACTCACTCCTCTTATGAACTGCTTCGAGCGGTGAAACAAATGTATAACATGTCACACATTGTGTGTGTGTAGTTTTATTTTGTGTGTGTGCTTGTATTTGTCCATGCGTTTGCGAACAAGAATGATGTCCACGTACACAATGGTCATTCACACACGTACATTTAAAAATCAACGTAAGTGATTATACAAAGATTCTAAAAACTCACTCTTCAAAGGAATTTTCTGAAATTTCAAAGACATCAATATAATGGGAGATTTATATCTCTATACATTTCTGGTGTGTGTGTGTGCGTGTGTGTGAGTAGATAGATACATACATACATGCATACATATGATTTCATTTGAAGGAAACAGTTCCAGTCCTGTAGAAGCTCCTTCTATAAAATAAGTTAATTTACTCTGCTAGTATTGAGTACCTTATTTACGTGGTTAACCCCGACTCAACCGGGACTATATTATATATATATATATATATATATAATATATATATATATATATATATATATATATATAATATACAAAACATATATATAAATATATATATATAGACGGACATATAATATATATATGCATGTTGTATGTATATATGTGTGTATGGGGGTATGTATGTATGCATATGTATACTCTTCAGACTTGCCCGGACAATTTCCTCACGGACGGAGATGCATGATCATGGCAATGACAAGCTGCAAAATACGGCGAAATGAGCAGTCGCTTACGGCATGATTTCGTTTCGTCTAGTTCTTAAATATCTTGTGTTTTTCGCACAATAAATCTATTAAAGTATCTTTCCTCGGACGAAAAATTTCGTCTTCCATCTTTTCTACGACATACATACGTTAAGTGTATCTGTCATAAAGATATTAATCTCGAGCTTCCTGTCAATACATTTAAGAACCAGTGTATATTCTTATCTGTCTTTTCAATGCGTTGGCTTTGCGCCATTTGTTAAAAATAAATATTTGAATCCTCAAAAGCAAAATTCATCTCTCTAATTTATTATTTAAACGGATTTTCATTGAAGACATGCAATTGCGCAGACAATATACACGAAGAATAAAGACCTCAGTTCAATTCATTGACCCAGCAATGGTTAAATATCTCTAAATTGATGTGATTATAAAAGAAAATAGGGTGTTACATATGTCTAATTAGATAATTGCTCAATACATTTAAAATATTACAAAAGGGAACGTAGGAGAGAAATTTTTCTTTCTAAAAGATAATCTCGTTTCTCAGCAGATTAATTAATCCATTAAAGCAATATGATTATGTTTTTCTGTTGTAATAACAGATTTTCTTTTTAGTTTCCTAAGTGATGAACATTATATATATATATATATATATATACATACATGTGTGTATATATATATATATACACATATATATATATATACATATATATATATACATATATATATATACACACACACATATATAATGAGACAGTTGAGAGACATTCAAGGAATCACTAAGCAATTACTTCCATAGCAAAGATTCAGATATTGATTATAATTAATTAGATTGACTTGCTTAATGATCGACAGCTTCTACTAATTAGATAATGCTTAAGGTTGAGATACGACGAGATGATATCAAATTTTAAATAAATTAATCATTAAAATTATACACATTTCAACACATGTGAGATGATGAATATATCTATCCATATAAATATATATTTATATGTGTGTGTGTGTGTGTAGAGAGAGAGAGAGAGAGAGAGAGAGAGAGGAAGTTAGAGAGAGAGAGAGATAGAAGGAAAGAAAGAAAGAGAGTAAAAGAAAGAGAAAGATAACATGCATTCATATATGCATATATTTATGCATGTATATGCATAATGCATCTATCTATACATATGTGCGTATGTGTAATATATATATATATATATATATATATATATATATATATAATAATATATATATATATATAATATATTGTGTGTATGTGTGTGTGTGTGGTGTATGCATGCTTGCAGCACGGCGGAATGTTGAAAATCAGTATGTTGTAGAGGGTGATATCAAAGCAATAGAACATTCAATATCAAAATTAACAATACCAAAGAAAGTCAAATGTTACTTCTGAAATATTTAATTAGTCTTCACACACACACACACACATACATGCAAACACGCAGAAGCACACAGCGACACACACACACACAGCTAGACACACGCACACACACACACACAGCTAGACACACGCACACATATACACACTATGCTACTTAAAAACTTTGCAAATGAGCTTTTAACTCGAAATAGCAGGACTAATTAAATATCTCTGAGGTAATATTTCAATTTCTTTGTTATGCTATTTTAATATCTAATATTCGTCTGTACTGCTACAGACTTGTACGACACACGAGTAATATAACGTGTGTGTGTATGTGTGTATGTGTGTGTGTGTGTGTCTTCTGCATTGCTACAGACTTCTACAGCACACAGGTAATATATGTGTGCATTATATATATATATATATATATATATAATAGATATATATATATATATATATATATATATATATAATATATATATATTATATATATATATATACTATATATTATATTAAATTTATATATTCGCCATGATAGATCGCTAGCCACTAAACATTTTTCTATTTTCTCTCCGTTTATTTCTGTGTTTCTTTCTGATGAAGAACATAGGCTCGAAACGTAAAAGACTTTCTCACTTCATGAGCGTTATACTAATACATCTGTTTGCTGTTACACAACCGTCTTCGTCTTTTGTCTGTGTGTAATATATATATATATATATATATATATATATATATATATATTATATATATTATATATTATATATATATACAAACACGCATGCATTTAAGTATATAGTGCGTGTATATACATACATACAATGGTTGTCCTCTCGCTATCAAATACGACCACCTTTCTAACGCTAACAGCATAGACGTCGTGCCAATCTATAATGAATTCTCACGGCTTCATAGACTTACACCAGTATGGTAAGACCAAAATTCAGACCCTTACACATCATTAACATTTCAAAGAGGGAAGCTGCTATGCAGCTAATCGAGGTACATTTTGTGTCCATACGAGTAAGGAAACTATGGAAGAGGCAGTAGTTTTTTTCTTTAGGTACGGCTGTGATAAGAAGTTCAACATTGTAAAAACCCCAAAAAAAATATATATATATATATTTCCCACCACATGGTTCTGCGTTCATTCCAACTGCGTGACATTTTGGGCAAGTGTCTTCTACAATAGCTTCAGGTCAACCAAAGCCTTGTGGGAGATTTGTCGACGGAAACTGAAAGAAGCCTGTCTCAATATATATATATAGATATATATATATTCGTTTTCGTGTGTGTTCTTGCTCCACTTACTCCATCCCAGAATAGAGTAAGTGGAGCAAGAAGAAACACACACGAAAATGAAAAGGTCACTGAAGAGGTCACAGATGTGTAACGAAAGATTTTCGGACAATAGACATGAGTTAAGATAATAAAATAAGAACAGTAGTGAGTGAAGAAATAATATATAACCAATACAAAACACACACACACCACACACCACACACAACACACATTATATATCTATATATATATATATATATATATATCATTATATATATAATATATATATATATATATATATAGGTGTATATCTATATGTGGTGTCTTTAAGTCTATATTTGTTCCCCACTACTGCTTGTCAACCGGTGCTGGTGTGTTTACATCGCCGTAACTTAGCAGTCGACAAAAGAATCCGATAGAATAATGACCAGGCTTAAAATAATGAGTTCTGGGGTCGATTCATTCCTCTAAAAATTCTCCGGTGCAGTGTCCAATCACAGCTTCGGTCTAATGACTGAAACAAATAACAGATTCATCACTCTGATTACTACAACAAAGGATCCACTGTCTAAAATGAAAGGAAGCAAAAAAGACTGCGTGAAAAGTACCTATGCACATTTTTATAGAGATAAACATACGAGTGCTTTCCTTTAACTGTTTGAAGCTGTTAAGCCTTTCGTTACTGTATTTATTTCGAGATGCTTTGTGTGTGTTCCTATTATTTTAAGTATAACAAAGAATTTAGTAAAATAACTTAGTTATGATTAAGCTAGTGTTAGGAACATAAATCGTGACTAAGGTTTGGTGGAAGATTTTAATTCAAAACTTATGAAAACAAGACATTTGTACTAAAGAGCCAGAGCCGGTTTCAGCCGGGTTGGTAACGAAAGGAAGCCAAAAAAACCGAATCAGACAAGATGATAAAAGACTACAATCGCTGTTGGTCTGAAGTGAAAGCATTTTTCTCGCATGTGCATTTATATACATTTATAATATACATACATAAATGTGTGTGTGCGTGCATGTATGTGTGTACGTGTGTGTGTGTGTGCATGCTTCTGTGCGTGCATTAGTTGACTCTTCGTCAACTCTTTGACAGGTTTTGTTTTCTATAGAGCCGAGTGTTCAAAAATCATCTTCCTAAACTACTAATCTTTGGTTGTATTCCTAGTCGTGTAATAGGGAGACATACTCTTTTTCTGTCAGTCTACCGGCTGCCCTGTCTGTCTTTTCATACCTCTCTATCTCTTCCTTAATTTATCACGTGCTCGATGTTATACTTGGTCAAGAGCGGGTGAGCTGAGGATTGTCTGTCTGCTCGCGATTACACAGGTGTCTAAGCTCTCAAGCCATTCATACTCATTTGAGATCCACTTAATTCTTTTTGTGTAAAACAAGATCGCTTCCTTCTGCTTCTGGTCCGTTCCAGCAACAACATTTCCAATAAACAGCAAATCCCCTCATTTGGCAAAATTAACAATTATTTCAAAAATTACGGAGAGACAAAATGAGTAACTAAGGCCGATAGACATATTCTTCAAAGCATAAAATTGTTGTTTATTGGACAAAGTCGATTAAATCAAAGTTTCTATTATTATTATTATTATCATTATTATTATTATTATTATTATTATTATTATTATTATTATTATTATTATTATTATTATTTTATTTAATCAACTCCATTTTTACGAAAGGTGAAAAAAAAAATAGAAAAAAGAAAAATAGGTGAGGCATGAACTTAAGTCATAAAATGAGAAAACTAAATGCTGCTTCAAACCGTATCTTCTGATGCTCAGCCGATTCAAAGAATTGAAATTCGAAAAGAGAAAAGTGAAAAAAATTATATATTAAAAAAAATTTAAAAAATTGACAATGTTATTATTATCTTTTTCATTAACCTTGGTCAAGATTCTTGGATGAATGTTATGTTATTTCTTTTCCTGCAGTTTTATTTTGATTTTCTCAATCATTTTAAACGTAAACAGTAGAATGAAAATTAAAGCACAGTTTATTTTCCTTTCTTTTTCACATTTTACATCAACAGGAAATTAACATAGCAGGGGAAGCCAAAAAAATAATAATAATAATAATAATTATTATTATTATTATTATTATTATTATTATTATTATTATTATATATTATTATTATTATTATTATTATTATTATCATCATCTATTATATTATTATTATTTGATTATTATTATTATTATTATTATTTTATTAATATTATTATTATTATTTTATAGTTCGTTGTTGTTATTGTTGCTGTCTTTGATGATGATGATAATAGTAATAATAAAATAAAGGCTTAAAAAACTAAATACGCAATTCCAAGAAGCATTAAAATAAATAAATAATAATGGTAGAGAAAAACAAAAACGAAAAACGTAACTAAATGTAAACTTGTCGGACATTTGCTGTGTTACTTCATAAATAAACAAAATATAAAAGGATAACAAAATAGAAAAAAAAATGTTTAATAGATAAATGAAAACAACTGTCATTTTATGAAAGCTGTCTGTAGTGTTGAATTCTAGAATATTTGCATCAACTACTTCCTGGGATTGAAATTTGGTAACGAATTTAAAGAATGAAATTTCAAGCAAAAACACAAGATATGCTATTATTTATAATGATTGTTTTCTTCGAGGAGTGAAGGGGATGATTTATATTTATTTTATCAATTACTTTTTTTTTATGGAATACGATGTTGTCGGTTCTGTTCTCAGCCTTTTGTTTTCCCTGTTTATTATTATTATTATTATTACTTATATTGTTGTTGTTTTGAATAATAATAATAATAATAATAATAATAATAATAAATAATAATAATAATAATAATAATAATAATGATAATGATGATGATGATATGATGATGATGATGATGATGAGATGATGATAATGATGGTAATAATAACGATGATGATGATTATTATTTTTAATTTTGGCGCAAGGCCAGCAATTTCAGGGGAGGGTGTAGGTCGAATACATTAACTTCAGTATTTGACTGTTACTTATTATATCGGTTACAAAAGAATGAAAAGCAAAGTCGACCTCGGCAGCATTTGAACTCAGAACGTAAAAGCGGGCGAAAAACCAGTAAGCACTTTGTCCGATTCAACCAGTTATAACGGATGGAGATGGATGGCATCTGTCCGTCTCGAGAGATGATGGTGTAGCTCGGAAAAGATGGTGGGTTTATCTGCACTTCCTGGTGTGGCTGTGCAGACCAATCATCGAGTGGCAGTCTCTGCCACATCTGGTGCAAGTGAAAGGGGATGAGAGCTGTGGTTGCTGCTGCTGCTCCTTTCATCTGGTTCTCTTTAGTTTGGCAGTAGTGGTCCTCAGTTATAACGAAGGACTGAAATAAAAGCAGTAGTGATAAAACGATAAGAGAATAGAAGAAATCAGTTGCTACACAAAATTTTGTTTCAAAATAATTAGAAAGTATTGTTAAAAGTAGAAAAAAGTAGAAAGTTTTAGAGTGATATAAGGAACATAGAAAGATATCCACAAGGAGGAGGTGGTGTGAACAGAAGAAATAAATAATGAACTAAGAAGAGTAACAGAATAGGGTGACGTAGTAATCACTCCGAAGTCCATAGTAAAACAGGCTTCCAAAGGAGCTAATTAGAAAGTCCCGAAAGAAGATGGACAACAAGGTTTCTTGGTTGAAGAACAAAAAAATAAATGGATGACTAGGAGAAAAACAACCCTTAATAAGAAATATAAGCAGAAAAGTGCGGAGGTCTCAAACTACGGACCGGTAACTCGCTTGCTACTAATATGAAAACTGTTCGCAAATGAGATCTATGTACACTTGTAAAAAGAAGCGAAACGAATAGAAAGAGAGGTCTGATAAATTCAAGAGGGACTAAAGACCAACTATTAATTGTCAAAATTATAAGAATCTGTAAAACAAGACGGAATGGTTTAGCAATGGGGTGGATCGACTATAAAAAATGGTATATGATAGGGTTCCTCACTCTCACATTTTAAAGATACTCAATATGCTTAAAATTACAAATAATATCACTAAACTGATACGAATAAGTATCGAAATTGGGAACTGGAGCTTACAGCCTGATGACACTCACTTAGAAAAGTCAAAATAGATCGATATATCTGTGAAGGTGATAGGATACCATTTTTACTCTTATCTTACCCTGCTAAAATTAAGAAATGTAATTTCTGGATATAGCCTTGGGAAAAGATAGAGTATAGTTAACCAGGTATTATTCAAGGACGACCCTAAATAATAGGGAAAAGCTTAAAGGTAATTGGTTGCTTTTGCTAATATTTAGAGAAAGTTTATCAATGACATCAGAATGGAATTTGGTATTTCCAAGTGTGCAGCTCTTGTGATGAAGAAGGGGAATAACATAAAAATGATGGAATATATTCACTGAATGAAAATAAGGTACGGAAGATGGATACAGATGATGGAAATATATATCTAGGAATCTTGAAATTTGATGGTGTAAATATAAGGCAGGAAAGAATATTTACAAAGAGCAAGGAGAATGCTCAATGGTATAAATACCATTATTACTATAATTTCAAGATCTAAAGGAAATTCTTGAGAACGTAGAGACAGAGACAACGAAAAGGCCAAAAATCTTCAGTGCCTTCTCGTAACTCCTGTCGCTACCCTACTGTTGCATAATTAATGTACAACTATTTAGCTACGTCAATTTCTCCACATTCACTCATGGTGATACTGGAAGGATTTGAAAACGGCTTGAGCCGTAAGGAAAAGCTCTAGTTGAAAATCTTCCAGCTGCGTTCACTTCACAGATACATTTCCGATGGCGAGCCAGCAGAGGAAGGAATCTCGATCTTCTTTGCCAGATGAAAGAGATGGATCGATCTTTTCCTCAGTGAAACTGAATGAAATTTACAGTTTATTTTTAACTTTATACAAAATTGCCACAATAATGCTAAAAATGCTGTATAAGAATCTCTATATATATATAAACGGCAAAATGTCTGTCTGTGTGTGTGTCCCTTATACAAATCCACAATTTTTCAGTTAGAGGTCTCACACTTTTTATGGTCATTCAAAACCGTCCAAGGGTGGTCGTGCACATCTTTATATTTCCCTAGTTATCCCGCAAAGCCATTAAAAGATCAATAGAAGTGACTTTTGTGTGAATTTTCTATCCAAAACCCAATCAAAATGCCCGAAACTTGATACACCAATTGAATGCCAGCTAGTTGTATGTGATTGGTCTGAGATTTGGACAGTACTCGCGTGTATGTACGCACGCATGCAGCTGTATATGCATGCACTAGCACTAGTGCTAGTTAAAAATAATGCTTGTTATTTCATTCAAGAAAAAGGCGCAGAAATTAAAGCTTAGCAAATATATCCGAACCAGACTCTGAAAACATCTATATCATTGAATTCTTCATTTTTTTCCTGCACTGCTGCCGTGTATCTGAGCTACATATGTGTATGCATCCATTGTACCAACTTTATTTTGTGTTGTTTCGGATAAACAATAGTCTTGTCGCATTTATCATATCCTTTTCAAGCCATATTTTACTGAGAGAACAGCTCCAAGAATTAGAAGTTGCATATCCATTTTGTTTTGATAATATTCATGCTTCTGAATAATCTTTTTAGCATTTGAATTATGTAATATTATGAGATTAAGAACAAATGCTGCAATATCTCTACAGGAACTTCCCCAGCAGCATCTTTGTGATAAAAAATTTCTATCCAAATTCTTTTAACATTAGTAGTCTTGGTCCTTTTAAGCAAATGGATACTGCTATACTGTAATTCACCATTTTCTATATCATTATCATTTAAATTTATTGATCCCCAAAGAGGAAGAATTAATTGGCTCATTTACATGACGCAAAATATTTTCCATAGAAAAGCATTTAGCGTTCTTGGATATGTTAAAATTTTCTGGTAATTGTTAGTTCAGTTATTTATAAAGGTAGGGATATTTTCGTAATATTTTACCTTAAACAGCTGTCACCTTTTTTAGTGCCATTTTGCTACTTTTCTTTCAAATATGCAGCCAAGATCAGGGTTATGATCTAAATATTCTAAGGATTTGTTTTATTACTCCAAATATTTAATGATTCTTTATTATTAATAACAAAACAGTTGTGTGTCTGTTTAGAGAATGAGAAAAATGTTAAGTTACTACATTCAAAAATTTGTAGTTTTTATGGAATTATTCTGCATTAAATCGCAAAGAATCACACACACACATACACACACACATACACACACACACGCACGCACACACACATTCGCAAGTAAGAATGGGACATAACATTGACATTGTTTATTCAAGTAACCAAAAGATATTTTAAAAAATATTTTGCCTTTTAATTGTTTCAGGCATTGGACTGCGACCATGCTGGAGTACCACCTTGAAGGGTTTGGTCAAATAAAGAGACATCAGTACATATTTTTAAGTTTGGTACTTATTCAATGTATTTGCCAAGCGCTAGGGGAACAAACACAAAGTACAAGAACATACATACATACATACATACATACATACATACATACATACATACATACATACATACACACATACATACATACATACTACATACATACATACATACATACATACATACATACATACATACACACATACATACATACATACATACATACATACATACATACATACATACATACATACATACATACATACATACATATATATATACGGCATAGGTTCCGTCCACCAAATTCACTCACAAACCATTAGTCGGTCAGGCACTTTAATAGAAGACGTTTATCCAAGGTGCGGTGCTGTGGGACTGAACCCGAAGTTATGTGATTGCAAAATGTGTTTTCAAGATATTTACAATGCTACTTACATCACACTTTTCTAAAAGCAGCACAACTTCCTTGCAATTACTATATATCATTATGTACTAAAAGCATTCTCAGAACCATTCATGATGTAGAAGACTGAACTACCCAGTTCTAACATCAAAATTCAATTCTTCACCAAATTGTGGAGTAGGCTTATTCTTTAGAATATTTGTACAATTTGTATGACGAAATCTTGCATATGCTACTAGTATCATACGTTTGTACAAATCTATCAAATAAGCATAGGTGTTAAATGAAGAATGGTAGCACATATACATTGCTAAGTTTGGCTTGAAGCAATTTAGTTTCAGTATATCTTGTTTTAGAAAGCGGCAGCAGAAACAATTGCCTAGCGTGGAAATGCGCAGAATGTGCGAACCGCAATAGTGTAATCACTTTATATATGCATATTTGCTGCTGTCAAAACTATGACGCATTTAAAAAATTGCTTTCTTTTGTAATACACTGCCTTTGCTTGAATAAAAGTTTTAAATAATGAAGAATTTAGTAAAATAGCTATCGTTAGTAGGTTGGTGTTAAGGCGGCGAGTAGGTAGAATCGTTAGCCCGTTTTAGACAAAATGCTTAGCAGCATTTCGTCCGTCTAATACGTTCCCAGTTCAAATTCAGCCGAGAACGACTTTACCGGTCATCCTTTCGGGGTCGATGAAATAAGTGCCAGTTAAGAACTGGAGTCAATATAATCGACTAGCCCCCTCCCATTAAAATTTCAGGTTCTGTGTCAATAGTAGGAAGGATTATTATTATTATTATTAAAGTAATGAGATTGCAGAATTGTTACCGGACAAAATGCACTACTTTCAGTTCTTTACGTTCTGAGTTCAACTGCCGGCGAGGTCAGGTTCAACTTTCATCTTTTCTAGACCGATGAAATATAGTTCTGTCAAGCAGTTGAGCACTGAGGTGTATGTAATCGACTATCCACCTGCCCCAAAATTTCATGCCGTGTACCTATAGGAGAAAGAATTATAAAGTTGGTGTTTGCAACATAAATTACCATAAAATTTTGATGGAAGATTTAGATCACTTTAAAATTTATAGAAGCGGGAGCAGTATCAGGTGGGGTTGTTATCGATAGAGTTAAGGAGGGGGACGAATATTTTGGATATCACAAAGAGCGGCCAGAAACCACGCTTCGCCACTGAACAGAAAATGCTTTAAACAGAACTGATATTTTAGGATTTTTTGTTTGGCAACGACTTTTTAATATGGAATATTTTGTTAAGATGTCGTTACATCAATATAATTTTCCGTGCGCTTTAGATGCATCAGCAGGGACTTCGCGCAGCTATTCGATAAATACTGGCATAACATACTATTCCTTTTGGAAACTTTGTTGATATATTTTTATAGTTTCTTAAATCATTAGTAGGACAGATAAAAGCGGGATGGAACAAATTTAAATAGAGAGTAAGAAATGCATTGAAAGCTCAGAACTTCAAACACCTTACGAGGTAAATTACTACACAGCCTGCTAAAAAAAATTTTCGTCAAATTGCGTCAACTGGTAATTGCCGAATGTCAATACACAATTTCTTGCTTACTACATATCTATCTATCTACCTGTCTGCCTATCTATCGATCGCTCGGTCTTTCTATCTGTCTGTGTGTATGTATATACATATAAATATATGTGTATATGTATATTATATTTGTATCGAGTTGTCTTAATGTCACTGTCTCGTTGCACTCTGTTAAACTAAATTGTGGAAATAGTCAATTTTATAAAATCCAAAGCTCTAAAACCTCTTCTCTTCGTGATGCCTCATCAGGCGGTGGAATAGCTCTATAAGTGCTTTGATCCCCTTCCACCGCGGCACCAGAGCTTTCTGTAGCCATCCACCGATTTAGACAATAAAACTCCTGCACAACAGCACGAGTTTTGTTGAGTTTGCTGTTCTAACTCTGAGTCAGATACTCCAATCATTCTCAATCCTCTTTTTTGACTACTCGTCCACTTTTGGGGGTGAGATATAATAGCTTTCTTTCGCAGCGGTTTTCAACATAGGCGTAGGAGTGGCTTTGTGGTAAGTAGCTTACTTACAAACCACATGGTTCCGGGTTCGTCCTACTGTGTGGCACCTTGGGCAAGTGTCTTCTACTATAGCCTCGGGCTGACCAAAGCCTTGTGAGTGGATTTGAAAGACGGAAACTGAAGGAAGAACGTCGTATATATGTATATATATGGTGTGTGTGTATGTGTGTGTGTATGTGTGTATGTGTGTGTGTGTGTGTTTGTGTGTCTGTGTTTGTCCCCCCCACCGCAACATCGCTTGACAACCGTAACTTAGCGGTTCAGAAAAAGCGACCGATAGAATAAATACTAGACCTACAAAGAATAAGTCCTGGGGTCGATTTGCTCGACTAAAGGCGGTGCTCCAGAATGGCCACAGTCAAATGACTGAAACAAGTAAAAGAGTAACAATTTTTTTTTGGCATCTTTTCTCTTCTTTGTAGCTAATCCAAGACTCTCGCGCATCGAGTGAATCCTGGGTCCAACAAATCCTTTGAAAAGCTACCTCTACAAGAAAACAAATATAAGTAATACAGACACTATTATGTGAGCATTTTACTTAGCTGTTATCCTTACTTTTTCCTTTTTTTTTTCTTTTTCTTTTTCTTTCCATCAATAATCTTCAATGGCTAGTTATGCCGCTATTTGTGTATTCTCACGATAACACTAATCTCACTACTGCAGAACAAGATCAACTGATTGACACATTTTGCGTCATCTCATTCATTGGAATCAAAATTTGCAGAACTATCGATTGACGCCTTCTGGACATCGATAGAAAAGGAATATTCAGAGATGGCAGAAAATAGTTTAAATACCTAACTAACCTTTCCTACATCATATTTATGCGCGTTGGCGTTTTCGTCGTTAACGAACGTCAAAACGAAGCGACATCACTTATTATTGATGGAAGTTAAACTGCGCATTACTTTATCAAATATTCCACAACAGCTAACTAAATAAAACTACATCGAAATCAGCTGTCTCATTAGTTTAGTTACATTCATTTAATTTGTGTCTCTTATACTTGTTTTGCTTATTTACAGTAGAAAACTTTACACATATTTCTATTTGAAAACGACCTCTTACGACTTACGAGTGAGTTAGTTATCAGCGGATATATCTCAAAATGTTTGATATATTCTTTAACAACTTTACTTGTTTCAGTCATTGGACTACTTGTTTGAAATCTGATACTTATTGTATCGCTTTCATTTGCCGAACCACTAGGTTATTGGGATATAAACAAATCAACACACGTTGGGAGGAACAACTATAAATGCAGACATGCACACTTACAGACATACACACACAAACAGATGTATATATACATATATATAGCATGTATATATACGTACATACATACATACATACATACATACATACATACATACATATATACATATATATTATATATATATATATATAATATATATATATATATAATATATATAGAGAGAGAGAGAGAGGAGAGAGAGAGAGAGAGAGAGAGATAGATAGATAGTAGATAGATAGATAGATAGATAGATAGATAGATAGATAGATAGATAGATAGATAGATAGATGTGTGTATTTTTCCCTTGTTTACAATTAACACGGAAAAAATAGATAGTTACCAGGGTAGCAAAAATCACACAAGTAAAATGGGCGTAACTCTTTGTTTTTAAAGGTAGAAACTCCGGGTTTACATGAAATATTTTGTATAATATGTAAAAATATATAAATGGAGTTAAACGCAGGTGTTATTCAAATTCTTTTACTTCTGACACATGTTTTGAAGACATCATTGGTATTATTCCGAAGTAATAAATTGGTGTAAAACAATGTAATCTTCTCTTCAGGGAAATGAAGAAATAAAACTCATCAATAAGACATTTTAACAGAATTTGATAGAAATGTAAAGTGATGAACTGAACGCAATTAAGGTTTTTTAATAAAAACGTTAGAGGATATAACGTCAAAGGTAGCCTATAGAAAGAGGAGGGGTAAAGAAAAAAAACCCCAAATAAATGAGAAGTATATAACGATATGTAAATTAAATAAAACCCTAAAGTCTTGGAAAAAGATATATCTAGTGAATGTGAAATGTAAGAAGAAAATTATATATAATGATAGATATCACTTATATGAACTAAAGGTGTGTTTCTGCCAATGTTTACATAGGTATACATGCTCTATAACCGTGTTTACAAAGGGATTTTTAGAAAAAAAATAATAAAAAATAATTCAGAATTACAGAGAAGACAGAATTCCTTGCCCTTATTATAAGGGATTGAAAATGAGAGACTCAACCAATATAAATTAAATTGTTTATTATGGTCTTTTAGATACCAAATTAATTTACTAAGTCCTGTACTATTACGTTTATTTCTATCTGTAAATGTAGAGTAATGATTAGAAATTCTTTTAGATAACTGAGAAGAGGAACCGCCTATATAAAAAAAGACATCGGTACCTGAAATAATTTTATATTGGTATATAGGGTTTCTAATTTTAGAGTTACTTGACATAAACTTGATTCTCTTGTAATTGACTTCAGATACAATAACCTTGCTATTAATATTTCTAGGGGGATGGATGGTATTAGATAAATTAATGTTAGTATTAGTAACTGTATCCCTATTTAACAGGCTAATATTATGTGAGGAGATAATTTGTAAGAGATTTTTTGTGTTGGAAAAACCAATCCTAATTGTGTGTGAATTGATAATAGAGTAATATATAGAATTCTTTGGAAAATTCCTAATAATAACTTCCGAAACTTCAAAGGAAGATCAGATTTAATTTGCCTCCCATAAGGAATAATAGTTTTACTATTAGATGCTTTATTTTTGGTGTAACTATCTTTGAAAGACATCGATTTACTTTTAGAATGAAAAAGTGGGGTTAAATAAGGGCTAGTGTTCACCACTATTTTAAATAGTGGAGAACAATGTACTGAAGATTAGAAACCAAATGGAGAAGAAGCTAGAAAGTTCTGGAGTAATATTTGGGATAAATCAGTCAATCATAATGGAGATGCAGTATTGTTAAAGTAAGTGAGGGAAGAAATAGTGAGTGAGAAGCAGCCAGATCTAAGACTAATTAGCACATTAATGAGTAAAGTGTTAGGAAAAATTCTGAATTGGAAAGGCACAGGACCAGATTTAGTTCAAGGGTACTGGCTAAAGAAATTTAGTAGTTTACATGATAGGATTAGGGAACAACTTCGGGATTGCTTTAATAGAGGAATAATACCTAATTGGATGACTGAAGGGAGGACAATACTCTTTAGGAAAGATAAGAGCAAGGGTAATACAGCTAGCAACTATTGACCAATCACTTGCTTACTCTTAGTGTGGAAACTGTTAATAGGAAAGCTTTCAGAAAACATTTCCGAGCACTTTGATAACCAGAATTTGCTGCCAGAAGAACAGAAAGGTTGCAGGAAGAAGGCTAGAGGAACGCATGATCTATTATACATAGACAAAGCAGTTCTAAACGAAGTAAAAGCTATAAAGAAAAATCTAAATAGATTATAGGAAAGCCTATGACATGATTCCACACTTATGGATAAGTGAATGTTTGAGTATATTCAGTATAGCAGACAAGATAAGAGAATTTATTAACTGTAGCATGAAGAAATGGAAAGTAGATTTCTACTCAGGTGACACACTCTTAGGGAAAGTTAATATCAAATGAGGAATTTTCCAAGGGGACTTGTTGTCCCCTTTAATATTTGTCTTATGTTTGATTCCCCTCAATGTGATATTAATGAAGACTGTAAGACTCTTCAGCAAAGATATAGACATGGAATTATAGACACTAATAAATGTGCAATATTAGTCATGAGCAGGGGACAGGTAGTCAACAGTGAAGGCATCAAATTACCAGATGGCCGGACATTAAAATCATTGAAAGGAGGAGAGAGTAATAAGTATCTAGGAGTATCAGAATCAGAGTACTAACTACAGAAATGAAAACGAAAATTGAGGAGTACATCAGAGGGGAGAAGAAGCTAATGAAGTCAAAGCTAAAAGGTCTGAATCTAGTGAAGGCTGTAAATACTTGGGTAGTATCATCACTTAGAGGAGTCGTCTGTTTTCATTTCATTATCTGATTTCATTGTTAAAAGTTTCGATGGAATGCGACGGTCCCAGGAAAAGAAAACACAGAATAACGTCGGAAAGTTCTGTTTGTATTAGCGATATAGTTGAACAGCTCGTGTGGTTGTGTGTTGATATTTGTGTATGTGTGTGTTTGTGTGTGTTCCCACAAAACTGTCCAGTTATGCGTGTGTGCGTGTGCGTGTATACATACATACATGCATATACATACACACATATATAGAGGGAGATACATATTATATATACGCAAGCACACACACACACACACACACACACACACACATATATATATATATATGTATATATATCGGGAGTGAGTGGATGTTGCCTCAAAGAATATATCAGTAAACTTGTAAATCTGTGGTTAAATTAAAATTATTGGTTACCATAGGACGTTTTCACAAGAACTATTATCCTATTTATAAACATTAAGAATCTCCTTTTCGTTCGATTGCTAAACTAGTAACGTTCTTGGAAAATAATGGGGAAGGTAAAATACATATTCTGTGAATTTCCTCCAGATTGATTCTTTTTGTCTTTAATGAAATGACTCTCTTCATAAAATGTTTAATTAATAAGTCATAAGTTATATCATGCTGATGATTTCTAAAAAGATTGATATATTACTATACACCATTACCACCGACAGGTAATTTTAAGAACACACATACACACACACGCCCAAAAATTGATTTGTAAATTCTATGAATCATTTTCTGCATATGTATCTAGGAGTATAAGAATTAACAGAGCATTAACTACAGAAATGAAAACGAAAATTGAGAAGGAGTACATCAGAAGGGAAAGGAAGCTAATGAAATCAAAGCTAAATGGTCCGAATCTAGTGAAGGCTGTAAATACTTGGGCAGTATCATTACTTAGAGAAGTGGTCTATTTTCATTTCATTATCTGATTCATTGTTATAAGTTTCGATGGAATGCAACGGTCCCAGGAAAAGAAAATTTCTAATCCCACCAGATATTAAGAAAAAATGGTTGTCTCTCGTTGTAATACCTGCAATTACAAGGGGAAACCTACGTCTCTCTGAAGGTGTGTTAATATTGAAAACAGCTGAATTTGAACATCATTAATTTAATGTATGATCGTCTACGGTTTTAACTTATCAGTTAGTAATCTTTCCTTACCTGTCAATTACCGTCCATAACTATCCGTGACTGACTGTCGTTTGCAGCTGTCTTCGTGAAAATTTAGCTAAAGCAAAGCATGACTGATTTCCACTGAAATTCCATAGTATTTTTGCTGACGTCAGTCAATGAAACTGATGTGTAGTTGCTGAGAGCATTATTCGTTATTCATTTATCTACATTTTCTTTAGGTCTTCACTCTGTTTGAAATATCCGGTTCATGCTTACGACAACTTTTATCTTAAGATTAAAAAAAGCTCGACTTCAAATTGTGGCAGGAAATTGCTGCGCACATATGTGTGCGCACAAACACAGGTATCTGCAATAAAAATATACATTTACATATATTCATAAAGATATATAAGAAAATACGCATTTGCATATGTATATATATATATATATATATACACACACACTAGCTTAAGGTGACCCGCTCTACGCGCGGGTGACGGTGTGGTTGTTACTTTCTGCTGCTTCCTTTCTGTTTCTTATCGCCACATTTTCCCTCTTTGTTTCTTTCTCCTTTCTATCTCACTTTCCCACTTTCTTACTCTTCCTTTCTCTCGGACTCTCCTTCGCTTTCTCTTACTCTCTATTTTTCTCTATCTATCTATCTCCCATTTATAAAAAAAACAAAAGATCTTGAGTAAGTTGAGAAATAATCGACTTAATACCTATATCTGTCCTTGTTTGTCCCCTCTATGTTTAGCCCCTTGTGGGTAATAAAGAAATAGGTATACCGAAAGAATGTCAAAAGTAGACTGTGGTGAAAAATAAACTGGAAAAATCACCGTCAAAATGGAAAAAATCTGATCCCAAACTCCGCCATTATTGAAATTAGTCATTATTCATCTTGCCTCAATTTAGACATTTTTTAAGAATGGAAATAATCAAATTAGACATTAGTGTGGGGAAAAAATTGATATGGAATCATTCAGAGAAAAGAATATTAATTGTTAAACACCAAAAATTATCTACATGTTTTATTAGCAACCTCAATTACAATCGGGTCGAAGTTGAAATATTTCTTAAAAGAAAAATACCAGTCACATGACCGTGATTCGAAACTTACTCCCAAAAATGATGCAACACTTGCAATATAATAGTTTCAAACAAATAAAGAGAAAATAAGAAGAAATCAGAAATTACTTATTTTGCCCCACCCCATACAGTAATTTCAGATGTTTGGCAAATTGGAGAAGTACAAAGTGAAGAAAACTATAGACAAAAGAAATAAAGAAAAAGGTTAGATTTAATGAAAATATTTGAAGATATATTATATATAATTCTAAATAATTCTAAAACCGAAAAAAAATTTTTTAGCTTTTATGAGATGTAATTTTATAACTAAAGCTAAATTCGAAATTTACATTTTAGAAAGTTTCTTACTTGTTCGTTCATAAAGACCAGTTTTCGCTGTCTCATAGAAAGAATGAAGTTTACTAATGCCAGTATTTGTATGTTCTGTTTGACGTTTTTCTCCCTTTTCTTCTCTTTTTTCTACCCCTTGACGAAGGACTGAATCCGAAACGTTGGATATTCCACTCCACACGACAAGTTCACTGTACCTCTTTCACTTTTTTTCCATATTTTTTCAATTCTTGCATTAATATGTATATAAATTTAGTTACACTTTATCACCATAGTTTAGTGGATTCTCTCTCATATGTGTATTAACAATATTTACTGAATCTCAGTTTTTTATGCGCTAAACCACTGGTGTTAAATTGATGTTACTAATTAATATACAATTTTTTCACCCTCATTTTGACTTTAATTCTATATATATATATATAATATATATATATATATATATATATATATATATATATATATTAGGTCAGTTAGGCACCGCCTGTGAGAAAAACGGCACCATGACGCAATTCAGTCTGGCAGAAATGTGGAAACGACATGCTGTACCACTTGGCATTCGCGTCGGAAATTCCAATACGAATATTTCAGAGTGTTTGGTTGTCAATCAGAGGACAGGGCAATCTGAAGATATGTATCGAGAGTCATAAAAATCAAACATATAGTCAACATCATGGTGTTTGGAGTGATCACTAGTGCTGGTGACGTTATGCTGCATTCATCTTCAACACGGAAGCCTACATTAAGTTTCTGGAGGAAGTAGTGCTATCCTGGGTCAAGAGGGTGGCTGCTGGAAGACCCTGTATCTGGCAACAGGATTCTGCACCATGCCACACAAGCAGAAGAACCCAGTCATAGCTGTCAGACAATTTCCGCAACCACATCACCCCTAACATCTGGTCACCTAACTCCCCAGACTGCAACCCCTTGATTATTATGTGTGGGGCACAGTTGAGCCAGAGACCAACAAAACTCCTTGTAACACTAAAGATGAACTGAAGGCAAAGGTATTGGCAGTATTCACCAACTTAAACAAGGAGATCGTCCAAAAGAGTTGCAGGAGATTTCAATGTCGTCTAGGTGCCGTGGTTGAAGCCAATAGCAATTTTATTGAATAAATTTAGTCTTTAGTCTTTCAAGATATTTTTATGTAATTTTGGTGAACATGTCTCTAAAAACGAGATGTCAGTGTTATTTTCATTGTTCAGTCATTACTTGTTTCAGTCATTTGACTGCGTCTATGCTGGAGCACCTTGAAGGGTTTTAGTCGAAGAAATCGACCCCGAAACTTATTCTTTGTAAGCTTAGTACTTTTTCTATCGAATTTCTTTTTTGCCGAACTGCTAAGTTATAGGGACATAAAAACACCAGCATCGGTTGTCAAGTGATGGAGAGGACAAACAGAAACACACATAAATATATACATATAAGCGATGGAGAGGGGACAAACAGAAACACACATAAATATATACATATATATATATAATATATATATACGACGGGCTTCTTTCAGTTTCCGTCTGCCAAATCCACTCACAAGGCAATGGTCGGTCCTAGGCTATAGTAGCAGACACTTACCCGAGGTGCCACGCAGTGAGACTGAAGCCTGGACCATGTGATTGGGAAGCAAGCTTCTTACCACACAACCAGATAGATATGGCCGGTCTATGGGGTTACCATGGGTTTCATGTCCATAAAGCGCTTAGATTTACAGAGTTTCTTCAGACCTTAAAACCCTATGGCCTCTCTAGTAAATGGAGAAGATTTCGTTACTCTACGTCAACAACAAAGAATTGCTTCCCTTTAACTACTAGTAATTGACATGCTGACGTGTAGATTCCAGGGCGCCAGCAGGCTCCGAAGACCTCCTTCCTGGAGTTAAAGATGTTCCCCGGATCACGGGAGTACTTTGACATCCTCGACCATTCGGCTGTGCACAGTTTACAACGCTTGGTCCCATTTATGTAGAATTTTTTTCTAGGATCTTCCGTGATATTATACATGGAATTCCGTCGTCTTTCAGCCGCCATACATGGTTGGCTAAGGCTGTAGCGTATCTCCTTTCCGAGACCTTGAAAGAAAATCTGTGGTTGTAGAGGTGCTGTTTGAACGCGCTACCGGAACATCCGATGTATCTCCGTGTGCAGATGTTAGCGATTCTGTTTGTGCTGATGTTGACGCTGCTGCTACCGTTGTTGTTGGTGCTGGTGGTGATGGTGTTGGCGTCGTTAAAGCTGGCACTGGTGTTGGTGCTGGCGCCGTTGCCGCTAATACTGGTGTAGGGAGAATCCCCGATGTTCTGGTAACGCGTTCAAACAGCGCATCGCCAACCGCAGGAGTTACGCTACATCCTTAGCCAACCGTTTACGGCGGTTGAAAGACGACGAAACTCCTAGGACCAACGCCAACGTGGTCAATTAATAACGGTCGAAAGAAGACAATCCCTTGATGTTGACAGTGTAACAAAGTCTTTTCCTCCTCCATTTTCTGGAGAGGCCACTTCTTAGAGAGGCCATAGGCCAACGAGCTTTAGGGTCTAAAGAAACGGTGTAAAGCTAAGCGCTTTATGGACATAAAACCCAGGGTAAATCCATAGACCTGCCATACATAACTTTATCTATATATTCTACTGCTCTATAATTTGGAGTGTGCTTCTCTTTCGGATTTATGGTTTACTGAAGAGACATATATACATACATACATACATACATATACACGCACGCACGCACAACACACACACATCCCATCCCAAAATAAATACACACACACACACACACACACCCACACACATATATATATATATATATATTCATATACACATATACACACATACAGAGACACACAGACATACATATATATATATATATATATATATATATATACACACCCGCACACATACGTACATACATACATGGAGAGAAATCAATACGTTCAAACGTGTGTTTATCGATCAAAGTATGGGAGACAACTATGCATACCTTCATAATGTTCCCTGCACTGTTAACTCGTTCAGGTTGAATAAAAAAATGTCGTCACTGAAGGACGAGAATGAGGTGTGTAGATAAACATCAACATTTCGATATGCACACGTAGCTTGCTGTGAAACGAGAAACATTTAGCGTTTCAGTATTTCTCACACATACATTCTCTCTCTCTCTCTCTCTCTCTCACACACACACACACACATACACACAGATATACATAATATATGTATATACATTTGTGTACATATATATATATATATATATATATATATATATAGATATATATATATATATATATATATATATATATATATATATATATATATATATATATTCAAAACGTGACCGCGTGTGTACCGTTGGCGATTTATTACCTCCGCCTTCCTTCCTTGGATCTTTCCTTTTCCTATGTTTCTGACGAAGAGCTCCGCTCGAAATGTTAAATCCTCCTTCTTTTCTTTCCCTTCCTGAGCGTTCAATAACACTATACTTGTTCAACGTCCTCCCGTTGTTGTGTTTTCTCTTTGTGTTTTCATGTTTGGATTAACTATATATATATATGCACACACATACATAGACATATATTTTATATGTATGTATACACACGCATTTATTGTTGTGTCTTAGGACAGTCATTACACCAAAAATAATAACACATGCCAGTGCGTGTCTTTTGGTGTTATGACCCTCCCAAAACTCAAAAAGATTTGTTTCAACACGAATTCACATCAAGAATCTTGCAAACTAAATACAAAAGCGAAATACATACACACATACATACATACATACATACATACATACATACATACATACATACATACATACATACATACATTACATACATACATACATACATACATACATACATACATACATACATACATACATACATACGTACGTACGTACGTACAATTTATATATGTTTTCTATACTTGAAGTAAAGTAAAATAACTTATTTTAACTGTAATTTTACCATCATTTCTTTTTTCGGTTCATCAGTTCTTAAATAAATTCATGGAATTTCTGTTTGGTTTCACTGAAACATTTTAATGTTGTCCATCGATATCATTAGCCGATAAGGAAATCGGAATAGACAACATGTGACCGTTGCTTGTTATTACCAATATTCAAAGATGAACGTACTTGAAAATATTTTTATCCAAACTTTAATGCTGTTCGTATCAAAGGTTTAAGTGTAAATAAATAGTAAGATTCACATTTATTAAATTACAGTCATTACATCAGCTCGGCAAAAATACAAAGGAAAAAAAAAATCTTTCGAATTTTTCCATATAATATTCTACACGCTCTTCATTATAGCTTTATGTTCTTCAGGTTCCACCTTGAAAAACAATTTATTTGTTGTAGTAAAGATTGTTTGCCAACATAATATGGCAGTCCCGGTTTAGGACTAATGTTGCTGTAATTTAGCCCCAGGAGACATCGTCTCCAGCTGGCTATACGACACGATCTGTGTCCTTATATTTTCGAACAAGAGAATCTAGCACTCCAGCTCAGCTCAAAACAATATCCGTGTATCGCAATTTCTGGGTTATTTCTCTTCATCAGCACATAATAATTCTTCGGTTAGAGGTGGCGTTGTCAGATTCCCCTTCGAAGTATATGGTTTTAAAAGTGATAACTAGTCATTGATTTATAAATTAGAAAATTACTATTTTTAAATCTCGCAGCGTGAGATATTCAGCAGCAGTACTTTGTAGTAAATATTGTTTGTCAACATAACATAGCAGTCTTGGTTTAGGACTAATGTTGCTGTAATTCCCTTGTTCGAAAGTATAAAGACACAGATCGTGTCGTATAGCCAGCTGGAGACGATGTCTCCTGGGGCTAAATTACAGCAACATTCGTCCTAAACCAGGACTGCCATGTTATGTTGGCAAGCAATCTTTACTACAAAGTACTGTTGCTGAATATCTCACGTTGTAAGATTTAAAAATAGTAATTTTTTAATTTATTGTTGTTTTGATTTTTTTCTGCTTTATTCGTTTGTCTTTTAATTTCTCAAAATGAACTGAGATTTGTACAAGCCAAAGGAAGCTAGTTCTGATTTATAGACAAGAATGTTTTTATCTGAAACAAAATTATTTTATTCTCAGCTAAACGAATCTGACAATTATTTCACCATTTGTTGTAGACTCAAATAAATTAGTTTTTAAATTCCAAATATACATTGACAAAGTTGTGTTCGATTTACTCCCACAAGTATTTTAATGATATCAGTGTTTGAAAGTGTATGCCGTTAGACTTAATAATTTTTTGTTTATTAAACTATTGTTTCATAACATCATTACATAATATATAATGATACTAGCTAAATAACTATCATTAAAATGCATGTTACCTCATTAGTTCAGTTACAGTTCATAGTATTATTGGTAATTTTGCAGTGCTATCGTATTTTGTCAATCGTTTTTCCTTTTTTGTCTTTTGTGCTGAATGTTTTTGTTTCATATTCCACCCTTATAAGCCTAAACTTCTATTTATGCGGGTGTGTCCTTCAGTGTTATGTATGTTTGTTATATCCACGTTAAATTTCTGTTAGCAAAAAAAAACCTTATTCCCTCGGTTGATGCACTTATCCCATTCTTTTGCTGATATGATTTGCTTAAAATTTCCTCATTTTCTTCGTGTTTTCTATTTTATAGATCTAAGACTAAAAATAACTTTTCTGCTTTAATTTTTATTGTTGTTTTGCTAGATTCTCCACAATGTTAATGCCGGTTGGTCTTCTATGATGAGTATTTTTATCTGCTTCTTGCTCTTTTCATTTGTAGTTTGAAGCAGAGGATATATTTTTGTTATGTCTGCTTATATAAGTTCAATGTCTCCATGAGAACTTCTATTCTATCCACGAGAATTTCATCATCAGTTTGAGTTTCTAGTTCTTCTCTGCCTTTTATTTTGCTGCAATACTGTTTTTTTTTGTTTTTTCTTTTGCTGTTTGATTTATTAGAAAACATTGGTAATTTGTTAATCTGTTTTGTATTTTGAGCTGGTTCGTTTTACTGTGTTTTTGTCCCATCTCTTGCCTGTTCAATATTTAGGTATGCTATTTTATTTAAATGAACAGATCTTTGTGCTGCGAACCATTGTGGAGCAGTGTATAGAATTTCAGCAACCCTTGGTCATTAACTCTTACCCTTCATTCCAAACAGACACAGTCCCCCAGTCTTAGATTAAGTTGTTGATAAAAAGACAAATAAATTTAAAAAATGAACCACAATCCTTTACAAGCTACAACTCCAGTAAAGTTCATGCTTTTCTTGAAAGAGTAGTCTATTCTTAGCTACAATAGTGACAACATGGATCTCTTCCATCCTCTTGCTCTGTTAAAGTATTTGAGTAAACTTATATCAATGTATCCGGCTAATTAAAATTCTATTTATTTGTGCTGCTGATGATAGCTCTGCATTTAAATTGATGTAATGATTGCATTGTTCAATTAAAGGGAGTCACTTGAAACGGTTGTACTGCATCACTACTTGATATCCTGTTGCTTATTTTGATTTTATTCACCTTACTTAGAGCTGTATGAATAATACCAGACTGACTTGATGCTTCAACTTAAGTACCTAATTCAACTGAATCTCAATTATTTGCGAAGACCTGTTGGGGCAAGTGAAATCGAAATCGGAATCGAAATTGAACCAATCCTATGACTGGCACCCGGCAGATGCCAGGACCCCTGGATTGGTGGTACGTAAAAAGCACTATCCGCATCGTGGCCGATGCCAGCGCCGCCTTGACTGGCTTCCGTGCCGGTGGCACGTAAAATGCACCAATCCGACCGTGGCCGATGCCAGCCTCGCCTGGCACCAGTGCAGGTGGCACGTAAAAAGCACCCACTACACTCATGGAGTGGTTGGCGTTAGGAAGGGCATCCAGCTGTAGAAATATTGCCAGATAAGACTGGAGCCTGGTGCAGACTTCTGGCTTCCCAGATCCCCCCGTCGAACCGTCTCACCCATGCTAGCATGGAGAACGGACGTTAAACGTTGATGATGATGATGATGATATATATATATATATATATATATATATATATATATATATATATATATATATAAATGAAAAAATGGAGTCGAACGACGATTTAACAAAATTCCTTTATTCTCGACATATGTTTCGAAGACTGCATATTCTTAATTCCGATGGAATAAAGGGTGCATTATGCCGTCTTCTCATCAGGAAAGACAAGGAACTTATGTCAGCATCATGACGAACAAAAACTTTTAGATGACTGCCCACACGAGTCCATAGTGATAATGAGTGTTTCTTTAAAATATTCCGTTATAAGCAGTGACGTCAAAAATGGTTGGATGGATAAGATTCTAAAACGTTCAAGAGTTCAAAAATGGTTGTAAGGGTCAGGTTCTAAGAATAGGGGGGTGACAGAGTGCAAGTCATATGTATGGTGATGCGTTGTTGTTTGCTTTTGCCAATGAGATTGAGTGCCTATGTGTGTGTATGTATATAACTGCATTCGTGTCTGTGTGTGTATATGTGTGCGTGATTGTTTGTGTGGGGGGATAAATGCCAAATATATCTAGTGGTGAAGTGACAGGTTTGTGTCTGTGTGTTTGATTGTGCTTATGATAGAGAGAGGGAGAGAGAGAGAGGGGGGAGAGGTAGAGAGACAAAGGTAGAACATACCCAACGAATTTGGTAGTAGGCCTTCAAGTAACGGAGTATAAAAAAATTTTGCCTATGGTGTTGTTGTAGATGTGGAACCAAATTTTTAAATTCAAGGAGGTTATCTATATTAATCATCATTCATATGAGTGGAAGGTGTGCTTCTGCCAGTGCATGCACCTATAGGATTTTTCTACCATTGTGTTTACTAAAGGGAATTTGGCGAAAAGTATATAGAAAAGCTCGGAATTACAGACGGCACAATATTTTCTGCCCTTATCAAAAGGAAAGGATACAGACAATATGGACCATTCCAGCTTGAAAGTTATATTGCTGTCCTTAAAACGCCAAACTAGGATAATTCATTCAACTACTTAAACATATATATATATATATATATATATATTATATATATGGTGTGTGTGTGTGTGTGTGTGTGTGTGTGTGTGTGTGTGTGTATGTATATGTGCGTGTGTGTAGAAATGTAAATTGATTTGCTTGATTCGAAATAAACAATGTTATAATATCATTGCAGAGTACACTCTACAATGATACCACAACATACATCATGAAGATATATATTTAAAAATTATAGTGACAAGATTTGTGAAGAAGTTGTTAAGTTGTTAAACAACGTATTCAGTCAGAAAGTCAATTGTCAGTTTTAAAATAAACTTACATGAAAAGAATAATGCTGCTAGTTACATAACTGCAAATGAAAATGGCCAATTAATCAAAGTCTCTTTCATAATGCGAATTTCTTAAAAAATACATGATTAATTCTTTAGATGTTTTGTCCTGAAAAATGGCAATTATTTTCAGACATATTATTGTCAAAGAACACAATCCCAGAATGCATTATGGATATCTCTGAAATCTTAGGCTTGCAAATTAAGAATAAATCCATTATTTTTCTTACATTTTCCAGTGCCACTGATGAAAGCACCAACATTACTCATGTTGCTGGCAGCTTTATATTTTTATTGGAGAGCTAATAAAAGTTTTATTGGGGGTCTTAATAAAGTACACCAGAGAGAAGTATTTTGTGGGACTAGTATCTCTGAATGGCCAAACAACAGGAAAAGATATATTTCAGTCTTTTGTTATATCTTTACATAAATTAAACATGAACTGGAAATAAATGGTGTTTTTGACCATACAAAACAGAGGGCTACAAATAAGGATTTAGGTGTAACATACAGATTGAAATCAATTGTAGGCTGTTCACAAAGATCCTCATCTCTTGTTATGAATGACATTGTTCATTGTGAATTTTTTGTTGTTTGTTCTTTCTCGAGCCATGCCTGGCTCATAAGGGACGGTTTCCCAGCTTCTTGGCGTATAGGTTCCCCACCTGGACAGGACACCAGTCCATCGCAGGTGAGCTGCAAGATGCAGGAGGAAAGAGTGAGAGAAAGAGACAGCAGAAGTTTCGGCATTACCCTCTGCCGGAGCCGCGTGGAGCTTAGGTGTTTCGCTCATTAACACACACATCGTCCGGTCTGAGATTCGAACCCGCGATACCTTGACCACGAGTCCACTGCTCTAACCACAAGGCCATTATGAATTGTCATGCTACAAAGCTCACAAAGTGGACAATTTCTTTAATGTTGTTGTAAATGGTTAATTTTGTATGCATGTGGAGCTTAGATCACCAACAATTTAATAATTTCTTAAACGAGATCGATATTCCATACGAAGTGAACTATCATAGCTATGTTTGCTGGCTAACTAAGGGTATTGTATAGAAGCACTTCATTGAACTGTTTGAGGAAATAAAAGATTATATGGAAATGAAAGACAGATATGTACCAGAATTAAGAGACATTGAATGAATTGGTCGTTTGTTTTAAATCTAAAATGCAGAGAAGCACTAAGATAGATAATGAAAATTCTTCTTGCATTTGACATCGAACTTGAGTTTTAAGCCTGAAAGGAAATTTATTTCACTCTGTGACCTTGAAATCAATTAAGTTGTCTCTAAATTATGAAGAAATATCCAACGGAAAGTACAACTATTTAATTTCTGAAGAAAATACTTTCAAAAAGGGGTGTCAGATTTACATGAAATCTAGTAAAAATTCTTTCATTTTCCTGGTTCTATTTTTCTCTTGATATAGACTGAAGAACTCAAACTGGAAGTGATAGACACATTGTGTGATCCAACTCTCAAGGCTAAGCTTTCAAATATAGCCATAAAACATTTTATTGGTGTTTATTGGGCTAAATAGCCTGGATTTAAAGTATTTTGTGCAAGAATAAGAATGTATGTGGTCTGATCAATAACTATCCGGACTGTTGCTATAGTAACAAAGCTACAGCATGGAGAGTAAAGCCACTTAGCACAGATTAACCTTGAACTCTGCAGTGGATACGTACTAAGTTTTACTATTCAAACTCACTTCCACTATTTACAGTAGTGCTTGGAAGGAAGGTGTGTAGCATGTAATCATCTCATTGACAGAGAAAGTTGGGCAGAGAATCTGCATCAAATTTTGCCAAAAGCTTGGCGATACCTGCTCAGAAGTTTATGCAAAGTTTTCAAAAAGTTTTCATTGTTCTCGACACAATCAAGGAGATCTTGTGCCACTGAAACCCTGATTGCTTTTTCTTTTGGTCAGTTGAAAGCAGTTTTTGGAACAAACTTGGCAGATATGCATCTCAAACCCAAATCTTCAGTGATAATAGACTGAACTGAACCATAACTAATCTGCACATTCTCTGATAACTCATGGATGGAGATCTGATGATTTCTCCTCACAGCTGCATGCACATCTCTGATGTTTTTCTCAGTTCTGCTGGTTACAGGTCTTCCAAAACATTCGTCAATATCGACATCTTTTTGATCATCTTGGAATTGTCTGTACTACACATACATACACTTGTGTGCAGCTCATACATTCCTCTACATATAGTTTTTTCAACTTTGTGTAGGCCTCTGAGCAGGTATTGCCATGACAACTTTCTCTGTCGTGGTCAATGCAATGATCCCATGCTACACACTTTCCTTCCAAGCACTGCTGTAAACAGTGGAAGTGAGCTAGAATGTTAAAACTTAGTGTACATGCACAGCAGAGTTTAAGGTGAATCTGTACAAAGCAGCTTTATTCTGTGTGCTTTAGTTTCATTACTATAGCAACAGTTTGGATACTTATTGATCAGGCCTTGTATATATCAAATTATCACATGACTAACCAAGCTATCAAATGTTGTTACACATCGCTGGTCACGATGCGTTTTTGTATTGTTTTATCATTCAAATGACACCACTCCATTGGCTAGGCGAGCGGGCTAACATTGTCCCACGATCAACTGGAGCAATGTGAAATGAAGTGTTTTGCTCAAGAACACAATACACCATCCAATCAGGGAATCAAACCTACGATCTAGTGATTGTGAGGGAAACAGCCTAACCACTAGGCCACGCACCTTCACAAGAATATATATAATATATATATATATATATATATATATATATATATATATATATATATATATATATATATATATATATATATAGTGGAGGTGCATGGCTTAGTGGTTAGGGTGTCAGCACCATGATTGTAAGATTGTAGTTTCGATTCCTAGACCCGGTGACGCGTTGTGTTCTTGAGCAAAACACTCATTTCACATTGCTCCAGTCCGCTCAGCTGGCAAAAATGAGTAACGCTGCGATGAACTGGCGTCCATCCAGCTGGGGAAAGCATATGCCATTGAAACCAGGAAACCAGGCCCATGAGCCTGGCTAGGCTTTAAAAGGTGCATTTATTTGTGGAAGCACATGGCCTAGTGGTTAGAGCAGCGGAATGTAATGGCGAAACTTCTGCTGACTCTTTCACCACAACTTTCTCTTACTCTTTCCTCCTGCAACTTGCAGCTCACTTACGATGGACCAGCGAGGGGTCCAGGTGGGGAACCTATATGCCAAGAAACCGGCCCTTATGAGCCAGGGATGGCTCGAGAAGGAACAACCTAAAAAGAAATATATATATATATATATATATACATACATGCATATGTATATTGTTTACATTATATTTTACCATGCAGTTCAGGAGTAGAATTAATATGGCAGTCTATAAATAAGACTAAAGCTGTCGCTGATTAGCTCCAAGAGGCCATCGCCTCTAGCTAGCTATTTGACACACGTACCTGCGTCCATTACAACCTTCAAACAGGGGAGGTCAGACACTTCACCTTGCTAGTCAGACATCTGCAGACATGTTTCAGGGTTGTTGCCCTTTATCAATGCAGCGTAGTCAGAACCAGCAGGTGTCGCTACTGACTGTCTGTTTGAAGATTTTATTTACCTAGTTACAGTGGAATACATCCACTTGTTTTCAATAATAAAAATATTAAATTACTAAGTCTCTCTAAAGGAGATCACGGCAGCGTTACTGGATATTAATAGTTTCGCCATACTAATATGGCAGTCTTTAGTCTTATTTATAGACTGCCATATTAGTATGGCGATAACTATTAATATCCAGTAACTCTGCCGTAATCTCCTTTAGAGAGACTTAGTAATTTTAATATTTCTATTATTGAAAACAAGTGGATGTATTCCACTGTAACTAGGTAAATAAAATCTTCGAACAGACGGTCAGTAGCGACACCTGCTGGTTCTGACTATGCTGCATTGATAAAGGGCAACAACCCTGAAACATGTCTGCAGATGTCTGACTAGCAAGGTGAAGTGGCTGACCTCCCCTGTTCGAAGGTTGTAATGGACGCAGGTTCATGTGTCAAATAGCTAGCTAGAGGCGATGGCCTCTTGGAGCTAATCAGCGACAGCTTTAGTCTTATTTATAGACTGCCATATTAGTATGGCGATAACTATTAATATATGTCTATATATATATATATAATATGTGTGTGTGTGTGTGTGAAGGCTGATGGCTCAGTGGTTAAGGTGTCGAGCTTACGGTCGTGAGGTTGTGAGTTTGATTCCCAGACCGGGCTGCATGTTGTGTTCTTGAGCAAGAGACTTTATTTCACATTGCTTCTAGTTCACTCATCTGTAGAAATGAGTTGCGACATCATAACATAAAATATATGAAGCCTAGTATTCCCTGATAAGGGTACACCGTGCACATGCATCACAACCATATGTGCATGGCATGCTGATCTGATATCAAGATTAACTGCGCATGACCTTGCAGGTGGAGCCCAGTTAGAATTTTCCTCATGCCAAGTAGCCCATCCCACCTAAAAGGTCCCTGAATAAGGGTTGTTTAAGGATGTTGGACAAAATACCCATGTTTCCAAAAGCAAATTATCCAAACCCCTAAGAATCCCTCTCAACACATGGCTATAATGCTCTCTC
>NC_043016.1:7663423-7673423 GCF_006345805.1 Octopus sinensis | reverse complement strand
CCTTAAATGCTCGCAGTTTATGCAACAAAATACATTTGTTCAACGCCTATGTCAGAAGTGTTGACCCTGACTTCATCACTGTCACGGAAACATGGGCGCATTCCTTACTCTGTGATGGGGTTTTCAACATTACGGGGTACAACCTCTTCCGTAAGGACCGCACTAACCGCCGTGGTGGTGGTGTGATGGTCTACGTTCGTTCAAATTTTTTGGTAATTCCTTGTGCCGATTTGAACGAATCACAAGAAGAAGTTTTTTTCTGTGACGTGCGTATGACCATGTCAACACTCCTGCTTGGCGTTGTTTATCGTCCCCCAAGTTACCATCGGGACACACAGCTTTGCAATGTCCTCCGAGCTGCTGCCAGGAAAACAGCCACTTATGTGTTTATTGCAGGCGATTTCAATCATCCTGAGATCGATTGGGAGACCTTCCATTGGCCACAGAGTGCAAACGATTTTGTTGAGCTTGTGCTGGACTCAAACTGGTCACAAGTAGTCACCTCTCCAACAAGAGGCGACAACACCTTGGACCTGCTCTTCACCACAACTCCTGAAGCGGTTATCAATTGCACTACGGAGGAACCTCTAGGTGACTCTGATCATGCTATGATCATCGCCAATCTGGCTCTTGCGGGCAACAAAAACTGAACCATCTCCAATCTGCTTCCTTCGATTGGAAAGAGCAGATTGGCAACCTGTACCACACTGAACTACAGCACCCAAACTGGCGTGAATTCTACAACTCTGGAGATGTGAATACTATACTCCAGAGTATCCTGGACTCAATATGGGCAGCATGTGCAGCATCAGTGCCACGTAAACAAAAAAAGAAGAACCGCCCCAAAAGGGCAATTTGGGAAACTTCAGCGGTCCGACTTGCCAGGAGGGAACGTCGGACTGCTGAACGGGAATACAGGTTGCATAAATCAGACACACAAAGGAAGAAGCGGAATAAATCCTCCAACCATCTCAAGCAAGTGACAAAAAAAGCAGTGCTTGAATTTGAACAGTGCATAGCAGCCAATCCTGACAGCAAGGTTTCTGGAAATATGTGCACTCAAAGCAGAGACCTCACTCTCCAGTGGGCCCTCTTCGCAACCCTCACACAAACCAGATCACTGACGACCCCAAGGAATGCGCAGAACTCATTGCCGAGTGCTATGCAAACATATTCACTGTGAAAGTCAAAATGTACCATCTTCACCATCACTAACAGCAAACTCCATAACAACTATGGAATTTACACCTGCAATGCTGCGACGTCACCTTCAAAATAAGCGCAACTATGCCTCCCCTGGTCTCGATGGAGTTACATACCTGCTTCTCAAACGTGGCAGGCACTTCCTTTTACACCAGCTTTCTATTTTCTTCCAGTACTGTCTCAACAATGGTGCTACTCCGGAGCAGTGGAAAACTGCCAGTGTCATTCTCTTCAAAAAGGGTGACCGCACATCACCTGTCAACTATCGCCCAGTCAGTCTCACTAGCTGTATTGCAAAACTGATGGAATCGTGTGTCAGAGAAACACTCTGGAACTTCTGGAGCTCTCACAGTCTCATCCGACCCTCACAATATGGATTTGTCCCTAACTCCAGCTGCCAGTGCAGTGACCAGCTTGTCGAGTTCCTTGAGGACATTACTCAGATTACTGACAGTGGCTCATGGGTGGATGTTGTCTACCTTGACTTTGCTAAGGCTTTCAACTCTGTGCCACACAAAAGGCTTATGGTGGAAACTCTCTGCAATGGGTGTGGGGGATGACCTTTTTAACTGGTTGAAATCCTTCCTCAGCCGAAAGGAGGTAGTCACAGTTCTAGGACAGCACTCTACACCATATGAGATGTCATCGGGTGTACCACAGGGATCTGTCCTTGGTCCCCTCTTGTTTGTGGCATACATTAACGACATAGATGCCAATTTAAAGAATGCCACAGTATTGAAATATGCAGACGACATCAAGCTGTACCTTGAAATCAAGAGGACAGATCCTGATGTCTACAACTCTTTCCTGCAATCAGACCTAGACACAATGCAGCAATGGATCACAGACTGGCAACTGAAACTGGCTGTGGACAAGTGTACCACCATGCATTTGGAGAAAAAAACCCTGCGTTCACTTACTCCCTCCACAACACTGATATCAAGAAATCCTCTTGCGAGCGTGACCTAGGCATCACTGTCAGCAGTGATTTGCGTTGGTCAAAGCATATCTCTAAGATTGTCAGGAAGGCCGAGGGTGTCTTGGCATCACTCAGCAGGTCTTTTGTTAGCCGCTCTCCAGCCATCTATTTAAAACTGTATACAGCTATGGTACGCCACACTTGGAATTCACATCATCAGTTGGAACCCCTATCTTGCACAGAACATTGACCTCCTGGAATCTGTCCAGAGACGTGCAACCAAACGCATACCCTCCATCAGACACCTACCATATTCTGAGCGCCTTGTTTCCCTGGGCATGGATTCACTGAAGCTCCGGCGTTTGGCGACGGACTTGGTAAACACCCACAAAGTTATCAACCACCTCACCAACAACAACACTGAACACCTTTTTGATCTCCATGTGTCTAACACACGTGGACATGCCTACAAAGTCAGAAAACAATACAGCTCCCATGACTTTCGGAAACATTTTTTCACGCTCAGAGTTGCTGAAGCATGGAATAAACTGCCTGCGTCAGTTGTTGACTGCCATGACACTGCATCTTTTAAGGCCCTCATGCTTTCCGAAATCCGCCGAAACTACACCTGATTATATATACACTTTAGATGAGTTGTAGTGCACCTGAGCACTGTACACAATTATTATTATTATTATTATTATTATTATAATACACACATAGACACACAAAGAACACACAGACATAAATACACACATAAATAAATAAATATATATAATATATATATATATATATGTATATATAGTAATTTTTATTTTATGGTTGTGTGTGTTAATACATTACACACACACACACACACACACACAGACGCACCAAGAGACACATATACACAACACAAACGCACATCTATGTATATGTTGAATGTATGGTAAACCTTGCAAGCAAGGATGTGTTGTTTGTAAACATACAATTTTAGCCTTGCTGTGTTAAATAAACAAAATGGCTACACCACAGGTTTTGCCAGAACACAAAAAAAACAGAGATTGATGTAACTAGTTTTAACATTTATTAGCATTTCATCAGAGATAGGCTTACTCACTTCCTGTCCACATAAAGAATATATAAGCATATGGCTATTTATGATACACACAAATTGGCACAGAATGCTATTACTCTTTTACTCTTTTACTTGTTTCAGTCATTTTGACTGCGGCCATGCTGGAGCACCGCCTTTTAGTCGAGCAAATCGACCCCGGGACTTATTCTTTTTGTAAGCCCAGTACTTATTCTATCGGTCTCTTTTTGCCGAACCGCTAAGTGACGGGGATGTAAACACACCAGCATAGGTTGTCAAGCAATACTAGGGGGACAAACACAGACATACAAACACATACACATATATATATATATACATATATATGACGGGCTTCTTTCAGTTTCCGTCTACCAAATCCACTCACAAGGCATTGGTTGGCCCGGGGCTATAGCAGAAGACACTTGCCCAAGATGCCACGCAGTCGACTGAACCCGGAACCATGTGGTTGGTTAGCAAGCTACTTACCACACAGCCACTCCTGCACCTATACAGCCACTCCTGATGGTATTTCTTCTAACTGTTGATGTTTCTTGAGTTCAAGTCCCATCAAGATCAAATTTGCCTTTCATCCTTCTGGGCTTGATTAAAAAAAAAAAAGACAGTATCAATTTAAAGCAATGGATTGGTTGAACTGTAAAAATGTTGGATTGGATGTCTTGCACTGTATTTGTTCTGTCTCTTTGTGTTCTGAGTTCAATCCCTGCCATAACCTACATGTCTGGTAGATTTAATCTGTCTTCTTGTGTATGTGTGTGTGTGTGTGTGTTTAGTGGAATCCACTCTACTGCATTCTGGTTTGAGGATATCTTCCCCACTCCATCCCACCACTTCTGAAGGTTTTGCAAAAGTCTATGAGCACAATCTGCCATTCTGACAAAAAGATGGAGATATATATCATCATCATCATCATCATCATCATCATCATCATCATCACCATTTAGTATCCATTGCCCATGCTGGCATGGGTTGGATGGTCTGACCAGGGCTGCACCAAACTCCAGTCTGATTTGCCAAGGTTTTCAAAAGCTGGATGCCCTTCCTAACACCAACCACTCCAAGAATGTAATGGGCGCTTTTACATGCTACTGGCATGGGTGCCATTTATGTGACACCAGTCTCTGCCACTACTCTACTTGGCTTCATGGGTCTTCTCAAGCACGACATAATGCCAAGTTCTCAATTATATATATATATATATATATATATATAATATATATATAGGCACAGGAGTGGCCGTGTGGTAAGTAGCTTGCTTACCAACCACATTGTTCCGGGTTCAGTCCCCACTGTGTGGCACCTGGGGCAAGTGTCTTCTACTATAGCTTGGGCCAACCAAAGCCTTGTGAGTGGATTTGATAAACGGAAGCTGAAAGAAGCCCATCGTGCATGTATATATATATATATATATGTGTGTGTGTATGTGTATATATGTTTGTGTGTCTGTGTTTGTTCTCCCAACATCGCTTGACAACCAATGCTGATGTGTTTACGTCTCCGTAACATAGCGGTTCGGCAAAAGAGACTGATAGAATAAGTACCAGGCTTACAAAGAATAAGTCCTGGTGATGATTTGCTTGACTAAAGGTGGTGCTCCAGCATGGCCGCAGTCAGGTGACTGAAACAAGTAAAAGAATAAAGAGAGAGAATATAAATCCTGAACTCAGAGCTCAATTAGTTGGCATAATTTTCATAACATTGCAAGTACTGGCATCATGTACTGATGAGGCTAATTAATTTTTGACGACATTCTTGACCAGTGAGTTGCTTTTTGAAGGAAGTAAGGACTTGGGTGTGGTGATTTATGCTGGCCTGGGGTGGGTTTGAGTGTTGCAGGATGGATGGATGGATGAGTGGGACAGGGGTATCAGTGTGGAGACGGCATGAGCGCAATCAGTGGACAAACGGTGCTGCTGAGATTGTTGATGCTAGGCTACTGTATCCTACAGGGAGTGCAACAATAACAACAATAGAAACATTTGTACCAACAATAGCAACCCACTAGAAATAGCAACCAAATATCCCTGAGATAACTTCCTAAAATAGAAGGCCATGCTGGATAATCCAATTTTAGATTCATTGTACTAGGTAAAAAACGATAGAATTTTCTGAGCTGGAATATTTTTGCTCATAAGTCTACTGGACAAATATTGACTTTGGGTTAAACTACTATGAGAATGATAACAACAGCAAGGGCTGAGACAACAAAAATAACAGTTTCATCTGCAACAACAACAATAATTGTCTTAAAAAGGGTAAAAAAAAATATAGACTCCCTTTGGTCGTGAATGACCATGGGATTGAACCTAGAAAATTCCCTTCTGAGGCACAAGTCCAAGCAAGCTTGTTTATGGAAGACCAGCAGTCACCCATGCATATCAGCCTCTCCTCTCCATGAATGAATGACCATGAGATTCCGCCTAGAAAGCTCCCCTCCAAGGTACACGTCCAAGCAAGGTTGTTTATGGAAGACCAGCAGTTGTCCGTGCATAACAACCTCCCCTCTCCATTCCACCAATATTATCCAAGGGGAAGGCAAAGGCTGTTACAGCTTGGCACCAGTGACGTTGCAACTTATTTCTACAGCTGAGTGGACTGGAGCAACGTGAAGCAAAGTGTCTTGCTCAAGAACACAACAGACAGCCTGGTCCAGGAATCGAACTCACTACCTCATGATTGGGAACTCGATGCTCCAACCACTGAGTCATGCATCTTCACAATTGTGTCTTACATAAGCACAAAGCCTGGAGATTGCTAATGGATGGGTTCATTGATTATATCAATCTCAATATTTAATTAGTACTTTAATTTTATTGATTCCAGAAAGATGCAATACAAAGTTGAGTTTGGTGAAATTTAAACTCAGAACATGAAGAACTGAAGTAATCGTAGTAATGCATTTTCTCTGATGTTCTGGCATATCTGCAAATCCACTACCCTAATAATGGTAGGAACAATGAAAATACCAGTAACAACCACAATGAAAATAATTCTTTCTATTGTAGATGCAGGAGTGGCTGTGTGATAAGTAGCTTGCTTACCAACCACATGGTTCCGGGTTTAGTCCCACTGTGTAGCACCTTGGGAAAATGTCTTCTACTATAGCCTCGGGTCGACCAAAGCCTTATGAGTGGATTTGGTAGACGGAAACTGAAAGACACCTGTCGTATATATGTATATATATATATATATATATATGTGTGTGTGTGTGTGTGTGTGTGTGTGTATGTTTGTGTGTCTGTGTTTGTCCTCCCTACATCACTTGGCAACTGATGCTGGTGTGTTTACGTCCCTGTAACTTAGCGGTTTGGCAAAAGAAACTGACAGAATAAGTCCTGGGGTCAATTTCTCCGACTAAAGACGGTGCTCCAGCATGGCTACAGTAAAATGACTGAAACAAGTAAAAGAGTAAAGAGAGCACAACCTGAAATTTTAGGGGAGAGTGCTAATCAATTACATCAACCCCCAGTTCTCATCTGATACTTATATTATCAACTTTGAAAGAACAAAAATAATAATAATAATAATAATAATAATAATAATAATGATGATGATGATGATGATGATGATGATGATGAATGGTAATAATAATGATAATAATGATGATGATGTTGATGATGATGATGATCATCATCATCATGGTATAGCTCTCATGGCTTCTGATCTAACTGATTGGAAGAATTATCATGTACCTTGTTTTGTCTTGGTATAAAAGATGGGTCATAGAAAATATTCTGCTCAATACCACAGATTTGCTTGTCAGTTGTTTGACCTTAACCAGTTGAGCATGTCCCTTAGTGGCTGACGATATGTGCATCTCTGATCACAAGCAGAAGTAGTGGGGGAGCATCTTAGCCATGTGTTGAGAGGAATTCTTTGGGGTTTGGATAATTCACCTCTGGAAACATAGGTGTTTCGTTCAATATCCTTAAACAACCCTTATTCATGGACCATTTGAACACTTTCCATCATACCCAGCAAAATAAGCTGTGAATTTTCATCACATAATAATAGTAATAATAGTAATAATAATAATAATAATAATAATAATAATAATAATAATAATAAAATTAATTCTTTTATTGGCCACAAGGGCTGACAAAAATTAATTAAAAACATGAAGGGACAAAACAGGACGAAAGGTTACAAAGGGTTTTGTCCATTTGTGAAAATTCCGTGTAAAAATGTGCAATAACAACAAAAATAAGTAACAAATAGAACTCCCAGAAATGGGAGGCATTTCGAAAGGTTACACGTGGAAAAACCCATAAAAGCCACGGGAGCCTGGTCAAATAATAATAATAATAATAATAAAAGTAAGAATATGCATGATAATCAACATAGCATACCTTGTTGACAACAGGATCAATGTGGAAGAATAAGAAAAAATAAACAACTATGACAATTTGAAGTGGGAAATACAACGGTTTATTAGGTAACTGATAAGAATTAGTAGCATGGTAGCGTAGGCAGCAGGTAGTAAGCCTGCTATACATGCAAGACTCTGGGAGCTCCAAGAGCTCCAATAAAGTGAAAATACTAATTCTTTCTACTATAGGCACAAGGGCCTAGAATTTATGGGGATGGGGGATAGTTGATCACATTGACATTGGTGCTCAATCAGTACTTAATTAATCAACCCTGAAAGGATAAAAAGCAAAGTGAAGCCCAGTGGCATCTGAACTCAAAAGAAATGCTGTTATGCCTTTTTTTTTTTTTTTGCCCAGGACATTGATGATTCTGCTAGCTTGCTTGCTGCCTTAAATTCCTTTAAATTCTGAGTTCAAATTATCTTTTGAAACATTGATATAATAAAGTACCAGTCAAGAACAAGGATTGATTTAATATTTTCTATAACACAACACAGATGCGAATGAAAATATATTAGAAGAGTAAGACTGCAACAATCACAACATCAACACTCTGAGCTACAATAGCAAAGACAAAACATGAAAACAATAACTGTGGTCATGACAACGACTAAAAACTGTATAAGTAGCAGTAATATTACTATCAACAATAACAACAGCAGTGAAAATATCTGTAGTTGTTGCTGCTATTGCTGTTGCTGTTGCTGTTGAGCGAACGGTCTTTGTCCCAGAGCTCGCAAGATGGGAGAAGTCCAAAATGCGGTCCTTTGCTATTCGTAAGAGCCACAGAAGAGAAAGCAGGTCAACCCCCAACACCGAGAGCATCGACGGATGGATGAATGCACATCCAGGCTCAGCGGTTGCATAGGAAGTCGGAGACAAGAAACAGGAAGAAAGAGTGAGAGAAAGTCGGAGTGAAAGAGTACAGCTTTAGGTGTTTTCGCTCAATAAACACACACAACGCCCAGTCTGGGAATTGAAACCGCGATCCTCCGACTGCAAGTCCACTGCCCTATCCACTGGGCCATTGCGCCTCCACTGTTGTTGCTGCTGTTTATTACCCCAGATCAGCCTTGGCAGAGCAGCTCTATGATCAAAGACATTCCATCAAAGACCAACTCTTCTTGGTTTTAAAGGCAGTATAGTCATCATCATTTAACGTCTGCTTTCCATGCTGGCATGGGTCAGATGGTTTTACTGAAAACTGGTAAGCTGGAGAGCTGCAACAGGTTCTAATCTGATTTGGCAAGATTTCTACAGCTGGATGCCCTTCCTAACGCCAACCACCCCAAGAGTGTAGTGGGTGCTTTTTATGTGCCACTGGCACAGGTGCCATTGATGTGGCACCTGCATCAGCCATGACTATGATCTCACTTGCCTTTACAGGTCTACACAAGAATGGTATATCACCAAAGGTCTCAGTCACCTGTCACTGCCTTCGTGAGGCCCAACACTTGAATGGTGCTCTTTACATGCCACCAGCATAGGTGCCAGTCAGACAGCACTGGTATCGGCCACAGTTATGATTTCACTTGGCTGGACAGGTCTTCTCAAGCACTGCAAGAAAGTATAGCCATGAGAACAGCAGCAAAAGATTGGGTATTTACCCTTATAAGATGAAAAAGAGTTGGCAGCAGGTGTCTGTATATATATATATATATATTGTGTGGTGGGGTTGTGTGTTTGTGTATATACTTGTCTAGACATCACATGATGATTGTTAATGAGTATCTCTGTAACGCAAGTAAAGTTGTTGATTTCCAGTCTTCTATGTAAAACATGGGAAAATATTACCTTGCATAGAAACAGGTGAGGTCCGGTGACAGGAAGGGCGTCCAGTCATAAAAAAATCTGACTCAACAAATACATTCTGACCGATGCAAGCATGGGAAAGCAGACATTAGAGTATTGATGATGCAAAAAGTTAGGATGGTCGTTGTTGTAATGTCTTCAATCATAGGTCTGCTGGATCGGAGGAGAATTCAGTTTAAAGAACAAGTAACATCTACAATGTCAGCAGAAAGAATGGCAGCATTAACAGCAGCAGCAGCAAGAATTTGGACCTAGAGATCTCCATTTCCAGCGACTTCGAGGGCCACCTCCCAGTGGTGTCGGGCATCAACGAAGAGCCCTTGACTACAACAAGACGACCAAAGTTTTTTTTTCCAAGGTCTGGGTCTCCCGCCCCTAAGCCCTAGACCATCACCTAATCACCCTCACCCGTCTTGTTGCTTAACAACAATAACAACAACAACAACAACAACAGCAGCAGCAACAACAGGAGGTGCAATGGCCCAGTGGTTAGGGCAGCGGACTCGCAGTGGGAGGATCGCAGTTTCGATTCCCAGACCAGGCATTGTGTGTGTTTATTGAGCAAAAACACCTAAAGTTCCACGAGGATCTGGCAGGGGGTAG
>NC_043016.1:7653423-7655923 GCF_006345805.1 Octopus sinensis | reverse complement strand
GCTCCAGCATGACCACAGTCTAATGACTTAAGCAAGAAACAAAGTACAGAAGATAATGTGTGTGCGTCTGTGTGTGTGTGTGTGTGTGTCTGTGTGTGTATTTATATGTTTATGTGCATAAACATAAAGCAGTTTAATAAGAATTAAATTAACTTTTTTCTAAGGTAGGTAATCTAATTTTAGATAATTAGGGATGAGTATTCATTTTAAATAATATAATATAATGTATATATAAATATATATATATATATATGTATATGTATATATATATATATGTGTGTGTATATGTATATATATATATATATACATCCATAACTACACAGGCACAACCATTAATACGTATCTATCTATCTATTTATACACACACACGCACATCACTCTTTTGCTCTTACCCTCATGATATATATATATCATCATCATCATCATTTAACATCCGCTTTCCATGCTGGCTTGGGTTGGACAGTTTGACTAGGCTGGCACTCTGGAAGGCTGCATCAGACTTCAGTGTTATTTGGCATGGTTTCTACAGCTGGATACCCTTTACTAAGTCCAACCACTCTGAGAGTGTATTGGGTGCTATTACATGCCACCAGCATGGGTGCCAGTTGCCTGACTACAATTTCATTTGGCTTGATGGGTTTTTCTACACAAGCACAGCATAGTGCTGAAGGTCTCAATCATTTGTTATTGCCTCCATGAGGCCCAATCCTCGAATTGTGCATTTTATGTGCCACCGGCACAGGTGCTAGTTATGTGACACCAGCAAGAGCCACATGACACTAGCATTGGCCACAACTCCGGTTTCACTTTGCTTGATGGGTCTTCTCAAGCATAGCATATTCCCAAAGGACTTTGTCACTAATCATTGCCTACATGGGGCTCAATGATTGAAAATCATGCTTCACCACCTTGTTCCATGTCTTCCTGAGTCTACCTCTTCCACAGGTTCCCTCCACAGTTAGAGATCAACACTTCTTTACACAGCTGTTCTCGTCCATATGCATCACATAACCATACCAGTGCAGTCATCTCTCTTGCACACCATATCTGATGCCTTTTATGCCCAACTTTTCTCTTGAGACGTTATTACTCTGTTGTACATGCACACTGATATTGTACATCCAGTAAAGCCTGCTAGCTTCATTACATTCAAGCCTACGCATGTCCTCACCAGTCAGAGCTCATGTTCCACTGCTGTATAGCATAGCTGTTCATACACAGTCATCATGCAGTCAGCTTTTCACTCTGAGGAAGAGGCCCTTCGTTACCAACAGAGGTAGATGTCTGAACTTTGCTCAGCCTATTCTTATTCTTGCAACTATGCTCTCAGTACATTCACCTCTGCTACTGACTTGGTCACCTAGATAATAGAGGCTATCAACTACCTCTAGCTAGTGGAGGCACATGACCTAGTGGTTAGAGTAGCGGACTCGCAGTCGAGGGATCACGAGTTCGAATTTCAGACCGGCTGATGTGTGTGTTTATGAGCGAAACACCTAAGCTCCACGCAACTCCGGCAGAAGGTAATGGCAAACTTCTGCTGACTCTTTCGCCACAACTTTCTCTCACTCTTTCCTCCTGCATCTTGCAGCTCACCTGCGACGGACTGGCGTCCTGTCCAGGTGGGGAACCTATACGCCAAGGAAACTGGGAAACCGGCCCTTATGAGTCAGGCATGGCTCAAGAAGGAATGCATACCTCTAGCTTACCTCACTGGCATTTATGTAGAGACATTAGTTTCTCATCTGATTTAGGATAGGCCTTATAAGAGTATGAGTTTAAATCTTGGGAAACATCTAAAAAATCACCTTGAGACAGACAAGTGATTACAAAAATTTTGACTAAAGCTGTATATGCGATTTTTCCTAAATTTATTTGAGTGTATATCCAAGTGTATATCACAGCTATGAGATATGTCTATAGCATTGTCATGGTATACACCAATATCATGAGATGGGAAGTTGGATCTCAATGTATCTAATATGTAGAAACCTACAACTCTTGGTTTTCTTTCTTTTCTTTCTTTTTCTGTTTTTATTTACCCCACATTTTCTCAATCAGCTTTTTCTCATTCCACTTTTTACATTCACTTTCCTCTCACTTCTTCTCATGTCTACTCTTACATTGGTGTCCTTTTCCAGAGTTTTTCAAATAAGACTGACCATAGGCACACGAGTGGCTGTGTGGTAAGTAGCTTGCTTACCAACAACATGGTTTCTGGTTCAGTCCCACTGTGTGGCACTTTGGGCAAGTGTCTTCTACTATTGCCTTGGGCCAACCAAAGCCTTCTGAGTGGATTTGGTAGACAGAAACTGAAAGAAGCCCATCGTATATATGGTTCTTTCAACATGTGATCTCTTGAGCACCACCAGCTCAAATATTTTTTCCTCTGTCTTCCCTCCTTGGGATCTTTCCTTCTCCTTGTTTCCGACGAAGAGCTCCGCTCGAAACGTTAAACCCTCCTTCCCTTCTTTCCTGAGCGTCAATAATACTTTAATTG
>NC_043016.1:7623423-7648423 GCF_006345805.1 Octopus sinensis | reverse complement strand
GATTGGAAAAAGTAAAAGATAAAAGATATGTATATACATACGTATATGTATATAAGTATATAATAATAATAATAATAATAATAATATAATAATAATAATAATAATAATAATAATGATAGCCTACCAACAAGGAACTACCAGGTCAACATATTAAAGAACAGCAGTAGCCCGACACGTTGGGTATGTCAATAGCAAAATGAAACCATTGATCATGTTGTCTCCAAGTGCAGTCTTCTAGCGCCTACAGTGTATCTCAACAGGCACGATAGAGCTGCACAATATATTCACTGGTTAATCTGCAAAAACCTGGATTTGCCCTATGAAAAAAATTGGTGGGAACACAAACCACCTCCAGTGCTTGAAAATGACCACATCTCACTCCTCTGGAACTTCACCATTCAAACTGACAGAAAGATAGATGCAAATAGGCCAGACATCATATTGAATGACTTCAGACAAAAACCATGCCTCCTCATTGATATGACTGTCCCAATCGATATAAACATATCTGTCAAGATCTACCAGAAACTGAGCAAATATAAAGATCTTGAAATAGAAATCAGCAAAATGTGGAACCTGAAGACAAAAACAATACTTGTTGTCATAGGTGCCCTGGGAATGATATTAAAAGGGGCTTATCGCTGCCTAACTCAGATATCAGGAAACCCCAAAATCGCAGAAATTCAAAAGATAGTGCTCATTGGAACTGCTCATGTCCTACGCAAAATTCTTTCTATGTAATCTCAAGTTTTAAAACAAACATAATTTTCGTTTTCTTTTAGACATTCACTAGCACAACACTAAATACAAAACCAAATATATGGCACACTAGGCATAACAACAACGTGAACTTCCAACCAGTTGTCTCTTGAGATCTCTGGGTGAGACTTGGAGCCAACTTGTACAAATATAAAGCAAAAGTCAAACATATAATAATAATAATAATAATAATAATAATAATAATAATAATAAGAAGAAGAAGAAGAAGAAGAAGAAGAAGAAGAAGAAGAAGAAGAAGAAGAAGCAGAAGAAGTAAAGTACCAGGACCTTGCTATTGAATTAAAGAGACTATGGAAAGTGCGGGTAAAATGTATCCCAGAGTTATAGGTGCATTGGGAACTATCCCTAAAGATTTGAACTGATGGGTACAGGAAAAAATTGGCATGAAACCCAGTTTAGTGCAACTTCAGAATTTAGTGTTATTAGGGATTGCTAGAATACTTAGGAGGGTTCTTAGCATCTAAGGCTACTTATTATAGCTTCATGTTAGGATTCTTTTCTTTTCCAACAGTCTGATCTGTTATGTGTGTATAATATAATAATGATATAATAATAATACTAATAATAATAATAATAATATAAAATAATACTAATAATAATCTATATTAAACAGTACTCAACACTGCATTGGTGGAAAATATATTTTACTTTTTTTAAGGTTACATCAAGAAGGTTTCATGCAAAGAGAACTTTCTCAACAATTATCCAGTCTGTCACTTGAGTAAGTTGATATATATATATATACACACAGCAATGCCTTGATATACAAGTTAATTTGTTGCTAGAGACTGTTCATTAAGCAAAAACTTGTAAAGCAGAGCAATAATTTCCCATAGTAGCAATGTTATAAACTGTAATTCGTTCCTAGAAAAATATTTTACCAATAAGATTGATAATACTCATAAATAAATGGCAATAAAACAATAGTAGAATGTGAAGAATATTTATGTAAAATGAAACGGATGTTAAGATCACTTATGATAAAAAATATTTTTATTATAATCTTTTTCTGAATCACTTTCACTCACACTAGACTCGCGCACACCATCACTTGTAGATGCGATCACCAATTCACAAGCACTCACAGACAGACTTGAAGATTTCTTTTCAAAAACAAGTCTAGAGTTGTTTGCTTAGAAGAAGTGTTTTATTGTTCTCTATAAAATTCTCAGTAACACGCAGAAGCATTTGCTATGTTAGTAGAAACTTTCGCACTTTGTTTAAGATTTGGATCTTGTGCTTGAAAAGTTTCCAAGGCTTTATCCGAATGTTGAAATGCTTCCATGAGTCCTTTCAATGTGAATGCATTAACTGGCATTTCATCAAGTCTTCTAAGATATTGGAATGTTATGCTGTCATTTTATTCCATTGCTATTGCTATATGCACTTGTGTAGATGCATCAGAGCCAGTGTGGTCATGTGTTGCAACACTGCCACACACACTTAAAATAGCTCTTTTACTCTTTTACTCTTTTACTTGTTTCAGTCATTTGACTGTGGCCATGCTGGAGCAGCACCTTTAGTTGACCAAATCGACCCCAGGACTTATTCTTTGTAAGCCTAGTACTATTCTATCGGTCACTTTACCAAACTGCAAGTTATGGGGATGCAAACACACCCAGCATCGGTTTGTCAAGTGATGTTGGGGTGGGGACAAACGCAAACACATACAAACACAACACACACACATACATACATATATATATCTATATATATATATATAATATATATATATATATATACACATACATACATACAATATATAGATATACACACACATATATACATATATATATATACACACACATATATGTATGTATAGTATATATATATATACAACACACATATATACAACGGGCTTCTTTCAGTTTCCATCTACCAAATCCACTCACAAGGCTTTGGTCAGCCCAAGGCTATAGTAGAAGACACTTGCCCAAGGTGCCACGCAGTAGCGGTGAAACCTTCTTATATTTATTAAAAAATAAGACTTGTAAACGTGGGGTCTCATAAAGCAGGTTTTTGTAAAGTGAGGTATTACTGTATACACACACACACACATATACACAGACATGAAGGAAGTAAATAGACACCTTTAATTTTCAAAATCTTCTATTTAATACGCAAAGCTAACAACTGAAATATAATCGATACGTAGGACTACATACTTTAGTATATTAGTTGACATTCCCTTGCAGTTTTTAATTCAGAAACTTTTTGGCTTATGAACTGATGAGCTCTGTGATTGTCTCTTGTGGAATTTCTGCCCACTTTTCATGCAACAATCGCGAAACAATTCATCTTTAGATTTAGGTTTCTGTCGAGTTTTGCGTATAGCTCTATCTAGTATGCTACCAAAATTTTCAATTGGGTTCATGTCAGGAGATTGGCTCAGCCAAGAAGCTTTTTGATCCCATTTTCAGTCAACCATTGTTGATTCTTTTTCACTGTGTGGCATGGAACCCCATCTTCCATGAATAAAAACTCATTTTTCATTATGTTATCATATCAATACACCAGAAGTAGTCCTTGCCTAAGTATTTTGATGTATTTTTCAGAGTTTATGGTTCCATCACATTTCATCAGCTCAGAACAACCATTGATGGTGACAGCTCCCCATACCATTACAGAGATACCGCCATGTTTTATAGTTGGTTGGAGTCATTTCAAATCAAATTCTTGATTGGGAAACCTCCAGATTCAAACATGTCCACTGTCTGAAAATAATGCAAATCCGGATTCATCTGGATTCATCGTTCCTAAAATGAACTGGATTTTTCTGACATCACTGTAGCCCATTTCTTTCTTTTCATGATATTAATTGGTTGAAGGAGAGGTTTTCTGCTAGCTGATCGTCCATAATACTCAAGCTTATGCAGATATGTAACACACAATCTTGGACTAACTTCTAGCTGTTTTGCAATGTTGGAAGCCTTTGAACAGGGTTTGTTTTCCACAATTCTCTTCAACCAGTGAAGCTTCTTTCCGAGGGCCTAGGTCGGCCAGGAAGAGAATCTGTTGGTTCTTTTCCTTGGCTTTTGAATTGCACTAGAATTCTATTAACAGTAGCAAGAGGAATTTGAAGATTTTCGGCAACTTTTTGCTGGCTAAGACCAGCCTCAGATCGCCCAATAATATGACCTCTTTGAAAATCTGACAGTTCTGCTGAAATTTTTGTGGCATGGTTACTCTTCGCAAATGTTTAATATAATGACATCTGGAATGAAATAGAATAATTACATTGTAGATTCTACACTACTGATAACATATTAAGACTCTTAGATAAGAAATTAAAAAAATTAAAGGTGTCTATTTACTTCCTGCAAGTCTGTTTGTATATATATCACCGTGATCACTGTGACCGACCAGGCTATCAGATGTTGCTACACATCGCTGGTCACAATGCGCTTCACATTGTTTTAGCCTTCAAATGATGCCACCCTGCTGGCTAAGCGAGCAGGCCAACAGAAGAAAGAGTGAGAAAAAGTTGTGGTGAAAGAGTACGGCAGATATCGCCACCACCCCCTGCCGGAGCTGCGAGGAGCTTTAGGTGTTTTCACTCAATAAACACTCACAACGCCCGGTCTGGGAATCGAAACCGCGATCCTACAACCACGAGTCTACTGCCCTAACAACAGGGCCATTGCGCCTCCACATATGTATATATATCTATATATCTATATATATATATATATATATGTATATATATATATATATATATATATGTATATGTGTGTGTGTGTGTGTGTGTGTGTGTATTTACATATATATATATATGTAAATAAGTAACAAACATGTACAAGTGTTAACGCATTATGGCCATTTTAAATGGTACCATTTAATTGGTTAATGAAAACATTACATCAGTTTGAATGAAACTGTCTCTTCAGATGACCACATAGATTTCAAGCATAATGGCTAAACCATTTTTAAGAAATTTACATCAAAAATAGTTAGTTAGTTAGTTAGTTAGTTAATTTGGCTCAAAGCAATAGCAAGGCCATGTAGGGGGACATGGAGTTAAGTACAGGGTGGTGTTCATGTAAGAGTTCAGGCCACTTGAGGTCCAGGAGGCTTTGAACAAAGCGGTCGTCGGCATCTTTACCATCTCGTCTGGCAGCTTGTTCCACGGATCCCCAAACAACCTGACGGAGAAAGCTCCTCTCCTTCGATTGAGATGAAATCGTCGCAGGTTAGAGCTTTTCAGAATGACCCCGCAGCCGACGCTCTGGAGCGAAACCAAAATAGTTACATTGTTTCCTTATGTTATATCTGTGGCAGAATGAATTTAGGAAAGAATGCATATCTTATTAAGCCTGAGGAAAATAGTGGTGGGGCTCAAGATAAAAGAGTGGTGGCGCTGATATTTATATTTAGATTTTATGAAGCATGTGGTCTTCAACAATTTAGAACTAAATCCATTGGAAGTTGTCAACTGTATTCTAGATGATGGTGATAAATTAATTAATGTCAGCCGATCTCCTGGATCCTTGTTATACTAGAACCATAGATCTAGCTTTATCTACATAGAAGGATATGTCACAGAGCTGCTAGTAAGAGAATGACAGATGAGGAAGAGGCGGTAACTAGAAGGAAGGATAGGGGGATATAAAGAAAAAACAAAAGAGATAAGTAATATAAGCTTTAAGGATAGAAATTAGAATTGAAGGATACGGGGGGGGGGAAGGTGGTAATTTATAACTTAGCAAATTTATTATATCAAGTTGAGAAAATTTAAATCAATATATAGAAAAAGGATAGAATTTAAACTTAAAACCTAACCAAACTATACTGAAATGGCAGGGTGCCTCAATTTAAGTACCTAATTCAAATGACTCTGTATGATATAGATATATACATGATTGTATATATATAATATATATTCGTATACACACACACACATATACATAAAATAGAGAAGATATTCATGAAGGATTATCAATCTGGGCAAGATATTTTATATGCTCTCTGTTAATACACCAAGCTAACAATGTTGTTTTGATTAGTGAAGAACTCCAAATACTCTTGTGACAGAAGAATCTGTATATATATATATATGAGTAAAATGAGATATATAATATATATACAGATTCTTCTGTATATATGTGGAGGCGCAATGGCCCAGTGGTTAGGGCAGCGGACTCGCGGTTGTAGGATCGCGGTTTTGAGTCCCAGATCAGGCGTTGTGAGTGTTTATTGAGCGAAAACACCTAGAGCTCCACGAGGCTCTGGCAGGGGGTGGTGGCGATCCCTGCTGTACTCTTTTGCCACAACTTTCTCTCACTCTTTCTTCTGTTAGCCTGCTTGCTTAGCCAGCAGGGTGGTGTCACTTGAAAGCTAAAAGAAAGGCAAAGCGCATTGTGACCAGCGATGTGTAGCAACATCTGATAGCCTGTTCGGTCACAATGATCACGGTGATCATGGCGATCATCATCATCATCATCATCATCATCGTTTAACGTCTGTTCTCCATGCTAGCATGGGTTGGACGGTTCGACCGGGGATCTGGGAAGCCAGAAGGCTGCACCAGGCTCCGGTCTTATCTGGCAATATTTCTACAGCTGGATGCCCTTCCTAACGTCAACCACTCCATGAGTGTAGTGGGTGCTTTTTACGTGCCACCTGCACTGGAGCCAGGCGAGGCTGGCATCGGCCACAGTCGGATTGGTGCATTTTACGTGCCACCTGCACGGAAGCCAGTCGAGGTGGCACTGGCTTCGGCCACGATTCAGATGGTGCTTTTTACGTGCCACCAACACGGAAGCCAGTCGAGGCAGCGCTGGCATCGGCCACGATTCGGATAGTGCTTTTTACGTATCTCCAGTCCAGGGGTCCTGGCATCTGCCAGGTGCCAGTCATAGGATTGGTTCAATTTCGATTCCGATAAAAAAGGGTAAAATTAATTAATTAATTAGTAAGTAATAATTTTACCAAGTAATTCGGTGTGTTTAAAGAATCATTATTGGTAAATTTATACAAATATTCTATAATTATGAGTATAATTATAGTTAGGATTCTTGCAAAATTTGCTTCACCACAAACCAAAATTTAGAAATAGCAGTTAAAGCTAACTATTTCATTACCATAAGAAAATCTCCCAGACAGCAATACTCAACAACTCATAAGCGATGACAGGGGTCATCCCTGACAGACCAAATGTGCAATGTCAATAGATGTCCATTTACATGAATTACTGAATGGATGCCTCTGTACAAAGCAGTTATCCAGCCACGGAAGACAGGACCGAAACCAGCCACTATGAGGACAGCCTCCAAGTATCGATGGTCTACTGTATCGAAAGCTTTGGATTGATCCAAATTGATCAGGGCCCCACCCATGCCAGGTTCCTTAACTACCCTGTGTATGATGTAGCGCATCAGATGGAGGTTGTCATGTTTGTGCCTTATCGACTAGTTTCTCGATGACAAGTGCCAACCCCTTGGTTAACGCCTTGGCCAAAATTTTCAAGTCTGCATTGAGCAGAGTGATGGGCCTAAAGTTATCTATTGCGTTCTCCTTGTATGGATCTTTCTTCAGCAGCATTATTGCTCCTTGGCTCACAAAACTGGCGATGCTCCTGTTTTTCAAGTAATCTTGTGGAACTCATAAAAATAGATCTTTAATGTATCATTCTACAAAACATATAGAATAGATATCTTTTTTTTTTTACTTGTTTCAGTCATTTGACTGTGGCCATGCTGGTGCACCACCTTTAATCGAGCAACTTGACCCCGAGACTTATTCTTTGTAAGCCCAGTACTTATTCTATTGGTCTCTTTTGCCAAACCGCTAGGTGACGGGGACATAAACACACCAGCATCGGTTGTCAAGCAATGCTAGGGGGACAAACACAGACACACAAACATACACGTACATACATATATATACATATATACGACGGGCTTCTTTCAGTTTCTGTCATCCAAATCCACTCACAAGGCTTTGGTTGGCCCAAGGCTATAGTAGAAGACACTTGCCCAAGGTGCCATGCAGTGGAACAGAACCTGGAACCATGTGGTTGGTAAACAAGCTACTTACCACACAGCCACTCCTGCGCCTATAGTACAATACAATAGTATTGTACTATATATTATATATATATATATATATATAGTATATTGTACTATATACAGGTATAGTACAATACAAGAGAAAACAACAAGGTGTGTATAAAGTCATAAATGACAGACAAAGATTTTGTTGAAATTTTTATTTAACAATAAAAAAAATTCTGACATCTTCACCAGACACCTCATTGATGTTTCGAGCTGTCTGAAATGCATTTGTTCCATGATGGAACTCATGTTCGTAAACAACACAAATTTTTGATCTATCCATGGGTTCACAAAAATTGATTTACAAGAGAAAACTCACAATCGGTGCAGGAGTGGCTGTGTGGTAAGTAGCTTGCTTACCAACCACATGGTTCCGGGTTCAGTCCCACTGCGTGGCATCTTGGGCAAGTGTCTTCTACTATAGCCTTGGGCCGACCAATGCCTTGTGAGTGGATTTGGTAGACGGAAGCTGAAAGAAGCCTGTCGTATATATGTATATATATGTATATATGTGTATGTGTGTGTATTTGTGTGTCTGTGTTTGTCCCCCTGGCATTGCTTGATGGCCGATGCTGGTGTGTTTACATCCTCGTCACTTAGCAGTTCGGCAGTAGAGACCGATCGAGTAAGTGCTGGGCTTGCAAAGAATAAGTCCTGGGGTCGATTGCTCGACTAAAGGCGGTGCTCCAGCATGGCTGCAGTCGAATGACTGAAACAAGTAAAAGAGTAAAAGAGTAAAGAGTAATATAATCAGACACCATGAATTGCATTTCGAAAAGCAATGATGTAACTCTTCAATGTTGTAATACAAAGAATTGTCAGTCTAAAACATTGGTGCAAAAGAAAATTTAGCCATTTCATTCTCAATGGCCTGATATCATCATCATCATCATCATCATCGTTTAACGTCCGTTCTCCATGCTAGCATGGGTTGGACGGTTCGACCGGGGTTCTGGGAAGCCAGAAGGCTGCACCAGGCTCCAGTCTAATCTGGCAATGTTTCTACAGCTGGATGCCCTTCCTAACGCCAACCACTCCGTGAGTGTAGTGGGTGCTTTTTACGTGCCACCTGCACAGGTGCCAGGCGAGGCTGGCAACGGTATATATATATATATATATATATATATATCACACACACACACAACAAAACACATACATATATAAATTATATATATATATTCATATATATATAAATATATATATACCTATAAATATATATGTGTGTATATATATATGTACATATATGTATATATGTATATATGTATATATATATATGCATATATTTATATATTATTTATATTATTATATGATCAAACACCAAGCATCGTTTTCCAAGTAAGTTTTATCTATGTATATATATGTCCATAAAAAAATATATATTCATATATAGAGAGAGAGAATGCAAAAGAATGGTGAATTCTACATTCTATAATCTTATGCACATTTTGGATACATTGATATTGCATAATTCTGTTATTTATAAATCCCACATTATAATCGATCAAATATGGATCAATTAATATCCAGGATTAGTGAATCGTAGAATTATGCAATACCAATGTATCTGAAAAAGCACATAAGATTAAAAATGTATAATTCTCAAATCTATTGTGTTTCTTAATGTACTCTGTCACCTTAAACTGAAGGTTTTCATGTATGAGCTTTGGATTTACAATCTAGACAGGCAGTGGAAAGCACTTCTACAGACTATGTAGAGATAGTAAGGATTTTCACTGGTCAATCTGGCCAGTTAAGTTTGAGACAGACAGTGTGCTTAAAAACTACTCACCTGGGCTCTTTAATCCTGTTTTCTTCTTTGTATATATGAAGGAGTGCTGAAAATTTCCTGGTTTTGGCTAAAAGAAAATACAGGAGGATCAGTTAATTGTGACTTTATTTAACATATTCCCCTCTCAGATTTACATACTTATTGCAGGGGTCCTTCAGTTTTTCTAAGCCCTGTAAAACAACTCAGAAGATTGGGCCTCCAACCAGGCCTTCTGTTATATTTCTCCGTTTTTTCCGTCCTTGTTTTCATATACATTCACTGCTTTCTTCCAAGGAATCTAATGCTCTTAGCTTAGTTTTTCCTTGGAGCTGACCAGATTGGAGCAATCTCGAGTATAACCAGCTGAAATTGCAAAGATAATCAGGAACTTGACTGAGGAAAGAAAAATCTGAATGACCCGTCCTTGTTTCCTTTGTATCATCTATCTGGATGTTTTCCATTCTTGTCCCATTTTGTATTTTATATATATATATATAGCGGCATATGTACACTTTGGTCTCTTATATATATATAAATATATTCTTTTATTAGAAATATTAATATTTCTAAAACTCTCTAAAGGAGACTTATTCTTTTACTTGTTTCAGCTATATGACTGCAGCCATACTGGAGCCCCACCTTTTAGTCTGGCAAATCGACCCCAGGACTTATTCTTTGTAAGCCTAGTACTTATTCTGTCAGTCTCTTTTTACCGAATTGCTAAGTTACAGGAACACAAACACACCAGCATTGGATGTCAAGTAATGTTGGGGTGGGGACAAACACACACACACACACACATATACGATGGGTTTCTTTCATTTTCTGTCTACCAAATCCACTCAGAAGGCTTTGGTCAGCCCGAGGCTATAGTAGAAAACACTTGCCCAAGTTGCCAAGCAGTGGGATTGAAACCGGAACCATGTGGTTGGTAAGCAAGCTACTTACCACACAGCCACTCCTGTGCCTATATATATATATATATATATCAAAATAAGCAACATTTTATTCATATGGATAATACCATACCAAATTCTGGTGCTTTTAACTTAAGAACCATATTCATCTGAATCTAAATTTTGCTGAACCTATATATATATACACATACACACACACACACACATATATATATATACATATACATATGTATATACATACATACATACATACATACATACATACATACATACATACATACATACACATGCATGTGTATAAAGAAAATGGAGGAAAATGTACCATAACAATAAAATAATTGCCATAAAATTTTTTTTTAGGAAAATAAAAAGGACAAAAATTAGGTTTAGTTTCACTGAGATAATAATTGTTCTTTTTCCACCTTACTTTCCAACTAGGTTTGCTCACCAAGAGTTCATCAAAAGAAAATGCTAAATGCAGATTTAGTCATGCAAATAGGTATACAGAGGTGAGATTGGTGCAGGTGGATGGGGAATACTTCTATCAGGTTATAATACAGAGTGCTAGGTAAGGAAGTTCAGTGAAAGATTATGGTTTTTAAACAATAAGGTAAGAACTGTGAAGTCAGGAATTTTAAACAATAGATATTGAGTATCTGAATGTGTGCATGCACACAAATGTATGTGTATCTGAAATGCTTGTCATTGTGTGTTAGTCGTTTCTTATGTTATAATTCATAGAAATGAAATTCAACGATAGGTTTTCCTTGAGAAATATCAGTCATACATACGTTCATACATACATACATGCATACATACATGCGTTCATACATACATACGTTCAAACATACATACGTACATAGATACATACGTACATACATACATACATGCATATGTACATACGTACATAGATACATACATACATTCATATATACATACGTTCATACATACATACATATATACATACATTCATACGTTCATACATATATATGTACATACATACGTATGTAAATACATACATACATACATACAACGTACGTACATACATACATACATACATGCATATGTACATACGTACATACATACATATATACAAACACACAAAAATATGTATGTGTATATATATGTGTATATATACAGGTATATATATATATATATATTATATATATATATATATATATATATATATATATATATATATATATTAAATTAGAGATAAAACCACTATTAGGTAAATCAACAGTGAAAATCAAACCAATACCCAGAAATAAAATTAATTAATAAAAAATATATAAAATATAAAATTCAGAATTTAAATTATTTAAATTAAAAGTTAAAATTTTAAAATTATTTAAATTAATAATATATACTTATAAATTTATATATAATATCTATATATTTTATTATTATTATTATTATTATTATTATTATTATTATTATTTTAAATATATAACTATCAAAAAGTATTAAAAGTTTAATATAAGATAAAGAGTATATACATGCATACATATATATAACACAAATGGTTTATACCTGGTATATATATATATGTATAAAATATGGGTATATGTATATGTATGTGTGTATATATACATATATATAATTATAAGTAATGGTGATATTATAATAAAAAATAATATATGTGTATGTATGTATATATATATATATATTATATAATATATATATATATATATATATATATATATATATACACATATATATAAATAGATGTGTGTATTTTTCCCTTGTTAACAATTAACACGGAAAAAAATAGATAAATAGTTTTCTAGGGTAGCAAAAAATCACACAAGTAAAGAAGTTGTAACTCCTTGATTTTAAAGGTAGAAACTTCGGATTTACGTGGAATTTTTTGAATAATATATAAATAAATAAATGGAGTTTAATGCTTTTACTTCCGACACATTTTATTCCTTTGGAATAATATCAGTGATATCTTCGAAACATGTGTTGGAAGTAAACATAGTAAAATTACACCTGCATTAAATTCCATTTATTTATTTATATACATACATATATGTATGTATGTAAGCAAGTATGTATGCACCGTATAGAATTTCTACAAACATCTTTTCTACATATTGAGCAAAGCCGTCTCCCTGAAGGGGGTCAATGATTTGTCTGTTTACCTACTTACTAGGATTTTGGTCTTTTGTAAATATACATATGTACATATATGCATACATACTTGCTTCCATACATACATTCCCACATACATACATACATACATACATGTTGTTGGCACTCCATCAGTTACAACGACGAGGGTTCCAGTTGATCCGATCAATGGAACAGCCTGCTCGTGAAATTAACGTGCAAGTGGTTGAGCACTCCACAGACATGAGCACCCTTCATGCAGTTCTCGGGGAGATTCAGCGTGACACAGAGTGTGACAAAGCTGGCCCTTTGATATACAGGTACAACAGAAACAGGAAGAAATAGTGAGAGAAAGTTGTGGTGAAAGAGTACAGCAGGGATCACCACCATCCCTGCCGGAGCCTTGTGGAGTTTTAGGTGTTTTCGCTCAATAAACACTCACAACGCCCGGTCTGGGAATTGAAACCGTGATTCTATGACTGCGAGTCCGCTGCCCTAACCACTGGGCCCTTGTGCCTACACATACATACATACATACATACATACAAACATACATGTCATCATAGTATTATCTACTAATGAGACATGATATTGTAGCTAGGACACTATATAAAGAGATCCGTCAGAAGAATAGCCCCAAAGCCAAAGAAATACAAACCCACAGTATGGTAAAAGCCATAGCCACTCATAATAAAAAGGAATACTGATAGAATGTTTGATTGAAAATCTCAACAAAATGTCAACATGACATACCTGACATAGTGATTTGGGATAAAATAAGCTAAATTGTACACATTTGTGAACATCAGCTGCCCAGCATAAAGATAAAGACCAGCAAAAAAGAGAATACCTACACTGAAGAATTGAGGAATTTACAGCAACTCTACCCAGATTACAAGTTCAGGCTTATTACATGTAATTATTGGGGCCCTGTGATATGTAATGCACTGCCTAAATACCAATCTGGAGAAATTAGGCTTTTCAAAACCAGAAAAGAGAAAGCTGATTTGAAGACTACTAATCCAATCCATCACTGGAACTGCAAAAATCTGTAAAACTTTCCAGAAGTTTATCATTTAATTATATATGAGCATCTCTAGATATGCAATTATATGCATGAGAATACATACACACATAAATAAAAACATATATAAATGTATGTATGTATATCTGTATATAGACATTGTTAAGGTGGCGAGCTGGCAGAAACGTTAGCACGCCGGGCGAAATGCGTAGCCATATTTCGTCTGCTGTAATGTTCTGAGTTCAAATTCATTTGAGGTCGACTTTGCCTTTCATCCTTTCGGGGTTGATAAATTAAGTACCAGTTACACACTGGGGTCGATATAATCGACTTAATCCGTTTGTCTGTCCTTGTTTGTCCCCCCTGTGTTTAGCCCCTTGTGGGTAGTAAAGAAATATGTATATAGACATTCATTAGGCATTAATAAGTCCACAAAAAGGTTGGAACAAGACTTGGCATTGTTCGTACCATTTCTCTTGGATTTGTCTGTAAAGATAATGTAAACTGTGCCTCTGTGGAACCTAGAAGCGCACTGTGATTGTAGCAAAAAATCAATTATATTATATCGATGTTCTCTCTTTGTAGGATAATTGAGGCTAGCATCTTTCTTGATGGTCTGCTTTGTGCATCAGAAAAGATTCCTCTGTAATTTCAACAATTCTCTTGTAAACTTTTATTTTTAAATAATAATATTATTGTGGCATCATTTCCAGACCTTTGTATTTCACTGGTCTTCTAGATTTCCATACTAAAGTCATATATATTTTTTGCTACTGTTTTGTTGCCGAATTTATAGATATCTGCATAAGCCTAGATTTTCACATGTTTGAGTCCTTAATGCCCATTTGTACTTCTTCTATGGTAGGTGTATCAATAAGTGAATATTAATTGGCTAAATAATTTGTAAGCTTTGAAGATGGTCAAAACATTGATTCTACAGTTGTGAATGTGTTTAATAATTATGTTGATTTTCTTAACGGAATGGTCCTCATTATTAGAAGACCTTTCAACTAAAGAGAATTTAAGCACTGTCAATTTCATTAAGAAAGCAAGAATAATTGTCATTTTATTTCAGAGGTTTTGGGAGTATGTTGGTTTGAAATTTTGATACAAAGCCAGAAATTTCAGGGTAGCGGGTCTAATGAAAGTCAACTCCTACAGAATTTAAACTCAGAATGTAAAGACGCATGAAATGTTGCTACATATTTTAACCTGGTGTACTAACAATTCTGCCAGCAAGCTGCTTACAATGAAGATCATATTTGTAACCACCATTATTGTTTTAATGTTCACATAGGCGCAGGAGTGGCTGTGTGGTAAGTAGCTTGCTAACCAACCATATGGTTCCGGGTTCAGTCCCACTGCGTGGCATCTTGGGCAAGTGTCTTCTGCTATAGCTCCGGGCCGACCAATGCCTTGTGAGTGGATTTGGTAGACGGAAACTGAAAGAAGCCTGTCGTATATATGTATATATATATATATATGTATGTGTGTGTGTTTGTCCCCCTAGCAGTACTTGACACCGATGCTGGCGTGTTTACGTCCCCGTCCACTTAGCGGTTCGGCAAAAGAGACCGATGGAATAAGTACTGGGCTTACAAAGAATAAGTCCCGGGGTCGATTTGCTCGACTAAAGGTGGTGCTCCAGCATGGCCACAGTCAAATGACTGAAACAAGTAAAAGAGTAAAGAGTTTCCCATGCGTGCATGGGTCAAGTGCAATTTGTTGAGACAGATTTTCTACAGTCAGCTGCCTCTTTCTGTCACCAAGCCTTACCCATTTTCAAGTAACCTGAAATTCTGCATCCTAGTAAGGGTGCCAAGCTTGAAGATTATGTATGAAGAGCATACCAATACTAGATGATGAATAACATTGATTAGCATTAAAGATTACCATTTGATGTTTAAGATCCTTTTAAGGCAAGTTGAATTGAATCTACCCAATACCTTGTTTGATGTCATAATGATATATATATATCATCCCAGAAGAGTATAAAGAAGAGTTAAGATGCATAGTTCATGGATGCTGAGCTTGGTTTTGATGGTAATACCTCTGTTAGACCATGCTTGATTTTTGAGCCTTCCAAATGCTTTGCTGGCTTTTTCAATCCTCAGATTTCAGAATCAAGGAATCCATCTCTAGAGAGAGTACTGTCACAGTAAACAAAAGAGTCAGCAACATTCAATTTTGCACCCTAGAAGAAGATGTTAAGTTCAATATAGGGCTCGCCTGGAAGCTAAGAGAATATGATCTTTGTCTTCTTCAGGCTGATGGTAAGTCCAAAAGCAGTGCATGCTCAAGAGAAGAAATTCATTATAGCCTTCATGTCTTCTGTATGAGCGACAACTATATTGTGAACATAAAGGAGCTCATGAACAAGAACATGGAAGGTCTTCAATTTTATGTTGAAGTGTGTTACATCAAAAACCTAATCTGTACTCCTGAAATGAATTATAGATGCTCATATCACAGTCCTTGAAAGTGTGCAAAACAGTTACAGCAAAATATATGTGTATTTAAGTGTCATTGCCATTCATTTCCAATGTTCTGACCATAGGAAAATATGACCTTCTTGGAAAGCGATGAGGGTTGACTATAGAAAATCTTGGTCAAACAAACTTAGCCTGACCATGTTCAATGATGATAATGATGATGATGATATATCTATATATAGGCAAATCAAAAAATAAATAAATAAATAAATAAATAAAAGCAAAAACAGGAAAGGATGTACATAGTGAATAATTAAACTGATGCTCAGAGAAAGTGTAAGACAACAAAAAGAAGGGATGTGACACTTCAAGTATGACTCTTTGTCAGAAAAAGTAAAGAGGAAAAAGTCCAAAGAGAAAGAAATGAATAGTCCGAGAAAAGGAAGTATATTGTTAAAGGTTGAAAAATGACTAATATATATATATATGTACATACATATATATATATATATATATATATATATATATATTATATATATATATATGATATAATATGTATATATACATAAAGAGGGATGAATTCTAAGTGGACATCCATTATGATAGAGGTAGACCCCATATGGTCTGACCACTAAGAAAAGATCGGTATATATCTTTTCTTATACCTCTAGTATAATGGGATAATGGGTGTCCATTTAGTGGTCATCCCTCTTATACGTATGTAATATAATTTTTCTGAAACTTCAGATTTTTCGATATGCTAGACCACTGATTTTAAATTGATATTAATCAAATTAATATTCAATTTTTCACCCTTATTATTTAAATTTTATATATATATATATATATCCCTTGATCCCTATATAATCGATATCAACATAATAGATTGATATTAAATTATTATATATCAAGCTTCTATCTTTGCTAGTAGCAAAGGGCCTCTTGCTCAGAGTGAAAGCCAAACTGTATGATGCTAGTGTGCAAACAGCCATGCTACATGGCAGTGAAACATGGGTTGTGACTGCTGAAGACATGTGTAGGCTTGTAAGAAATGAAGCTAGTATACTCTGCTGGATGTGTAATGTGTAATGTCAGTGTGCATGCATGACAGGGTGTAAGCGTCCTGAGAGAAAAGTCAGACATAAGAAGTATCAAATGTGGTGAGTAAGAGAGATGACTGCATTGGTATGGTCATGTGTTGTGTATAGATGAGGACAGCAGTGTGAAGAAGTGTCACACTCTAACAGTGGAGGGAACCCATTGAAGAGGAAGACCTAGGAAGACATGGGATGATGTGGTGAAGCACAATCTCCACAGAGGTAATGACAAGTGACCAAGACTTTTGGAGATATGCTGTGCTTGAGAAGATCCATCAAGCCAAGTGAGATCATAGTCATTGTTGATGCTAGTGTCATTTAAATGGCCTGTTAAAGGCACTCTTCTGTCGCCAGGTGATATACTGTGCTTGTGAATTATAGCTGGGATGTTGCCAGGACCAAATGCTTTCGAGGCTTTCAGTTGTTTAGTGGCTGCTGTTAGTTCAAATATGGTAAAAAGGGAGGTGTTGATGTCCAGTGTATCTGATATAGGCACATTTGGAAGAGTGGGGTTATCAGGGATTTTGGCATTCTTTCCAAGATGGTTTTTAAAATGAGTTCACCAATTTTCTAAATGCTTCTTAGCTGATCTCTCCTTTGATTCTAATTGATGACCAAGAATTTTTGCCTGATAGATCTTTGATGGATTGTCAGGCAAGATAACAAGGTAATTACTCTTCTCCTCTGGAAGCCATCTGCTCGTGATACCAGAGGGCGAACACTCTCCTACCCTGATGTAATCTCCAGGGATACGGGCATCCAGCAACAGGACCTCTGTAGTGCTATGATGGACCATGAAGTCTGGCGTAACATAGTAAATTCCATTGTCTCGACCACGGTCAAACAATGATGATGATGATGTGCTTGTGAAGACCTGTTTAACCGAGTGAAATCATAAGTCATGGGTGATGTCAGTGCCGTCTGACTGGCACCCATGCCTGTGGCACATAGAAAGCACAGTTCATGTGTTAGGCTTCATAGACGTCTGACTGGCATCCATGCTAGTGGCACATAAAAAGTACCATTCAAGTGTTGGACCTCATGGAGGCAGTGACAGGTGACCAAGACCCTTTGCGATATACCATGCTTGACCTGTCAAGCCAAGTGAGATCATAGTCATGGCTGATGCAGGTGTCACATCAATTCCACCCATGCCAGTGGCACATAAAAAGCACCCACTACACTCTTGGAATAGTTGGCATTAGGAAACCATAGAAACCTTGCCAATTAGATTGGAACCTGCTGCAGCCCCCTGGCTTACCAGTTTTCAGCTAAACCATCCAGCCCATGCCAACATGGAAAGTGGATGTTAGACAATGATGATGATGATGATATATTTATATATATCTTTGTTTTGCAAGTTACTTGGTGACCCTGCCTGTGATGGTGCCATGTAAAAAGCATCCAGTCCACACTGTAAAGTGGTTGGCCTTTGGAAGGGCATCCAGCTGTAAAAACCATTCCAAATCTGATCTTGCTTGTGCTGGTGCAACTTCAAAAACACTCAGTCCATGGCTATAGTAGGAGACACTTGCCCAAGGTGCCACACAGTGAGACTGAAACTGGAACCATGTGGTTGGTAAGCAAGCTACTTATCCTTTACTGCTCTAGGTACAAGGCCCGAAATATTTGGGGAGAGAGCCAGTCGATTAAATCAACCTCAGTACGCAACTGGTACTTAATTTATCAACCCTCAAAAGGATGAAAGGCAAAGTCGACCTCAGCGGAATTTGAACTCAGAATGTAAAGACAGACAAAATACTGCTAAGCATTTCACTTAGTGTGCTAATGTTTCTGCCAGCTCGCTGCCTTCAAGCTACTTACCTCACAGCCACTCCTGCACCTATACACACACACACACACACATATAGATATATATATATAAAATTGGTTAGTTGTCCATGAGTCAGAAGAAAAGCACACTCTGAAAGAGATTTTGAGCTGTTATATTGTATGTAGTCAGGTAGTATATATATCCTTGGTTATAGTATACTAGCAGTATCGCCCGGCGTTGCTCGGGTTTGTAAGGGAAATAACTATATAAGCATTTTTAGAGAGTTACTTCCCTTATAGATGCCAATTCGGGCTTTCTTAGCCATTTCTGTTTTGGTGTCTTCAAGCCATGAAGTCGTTGTTCTAAAAGAACGCTGGTCTCCTTGACAACGCGTTACGACGTTGATTTCCTAACACTCCCTTCCCCACAGCTTCACGAGGGAGGGAAGAAGGGGGAGAAGCAAACAGGTGCAGGTGTGACCATGGACGCCAACTCCGCTGCCATCGACACACGAAAAATTATGCATTAAAATGGAATAAAAAATGATGTTAAATTATTTTTAAAATCGTAGACTCATCGTAAACGTGTGCTAATACTCAGATGGGCTCGATATGAATCACGACTATAAGATACCCAAATTTGGTTAAACTGCACCGCAAAATGTGGGAGTAGTTAGGAATCTAAATCGAAGGGGACAGACACTCACACAACTACAGTTTTATATATATAGATATCCAAGCTATGACAGATCCTCAATATTCATTGAGATCACATTACCGACAACAAAGTTCTTCACCATGCCTCTCTACAAAGCATCGAAGCCACCATTCTTTGCCATCATTTCCACTGGGCAGGTCACATCCAGCGTATGGAGCCCTCTCGTCTCCTGAGGATCATGCTCTACGGAGAACTTGCAATTGGAATAAGACCCAGAGGAGGTCCAAAATTCTGTTTTAAAGACCAGCTCAAATGGACCCTGGTTCAAACTTAAAATCCAGCTATCTTCATGAGAAAAGATTGCCATGGATAGGACAGCCTGGATGACTGCTATCCACAATGGAGCCTGCTCCTTTGACCTGAACAGGCAACAGAATGAAGAAGTAAAACGCAGAAGAAGAAAGGAACGTCTTCAACATCCTCGACCTACACCAACCACCCTTTGTGTGAGTTCTGCCTACATCTCTTTCACCACTGACACGGACTCCAAAGTCACATTTGGCACAAACATCTGCCAAGGAGACTGGATAGAAACTGACGATCCCAATGCTCGGATATGAGCTGGAGCCGACGAATCAGGTAGTATATCGTTGGTTATGGTATATAATTGGTCAAGGTGGCGAGCTGGCAGAAACGTTAGCATGCCGGGCGAAATGCTTTGTGGTATTTCGTCTGCCGCTACGTTCAGAGTTCAAATTTCACCGAGTTCGACTTTGCCTTTCATCCTTTCAGGGTCGATTAAATATGTAACAGTTACGCACTGGGGTCGATATAATCGACTTAATCCGTTTGTCTGTCCCTTCTGTGTTTAGCCCCTTGTGGGTAGTAAAGAAATAGGTATATAATTGGTCAGAAAGTTACTGCTGGTTTCATGCCTACATTTGTCTTAAGGTCTATGATCCATGGTGGTGTGGGTTCACTGGTTTAATAGGATCTGATGAATCCAAGGCCTGCATCATTTGTCTTAATATAGGGTCTTAATACAGACCCTATATTGCTAAGTGCAATAGTAGACATATGAAACTGGCAGAATCGTTAGAACACCGGGCGAAATGCATAGCCGTATTTCGTCTGCCGTTAGATTCTGAGTTCAAATTCCACCTAGGTCTACTTTGCCTTTCATCCTTTCGGGGTCGATAAATTAAGTACCAGTTATGCACTGGGGTCGATGTAATCGACTTAATCCGTTTGTCCCCTCTATGTTTAGCCCTTTGTGGGCAGTAAAGAAACAGATATATATAATACACGCACACACACATATCATCATCATTCATCATCGTTTAACGTCCGCTTCCATGCTAGCATGGGTTGGACAGTTCAACTGGGGTCTGGGGAGCCCGAAGGCTGCACCAGGCCACAGATCTGGCAGTGTTTCTACAGCTGGATGCCCTCCTAACGCCAACCACTCTGAGAGTGTAGTGGGTGATTTTATGTGCCACCGACACAGGTGCCAGACGAGGCTGGCGAACGGCCACGCTCGGATGGTGTTTTTTATGTGCCACCGACATATTTATAAATATGTATGGAACACATGGAAGTGGGAGGCTCAGGAAGACATGGGATGAAGTACTGAATCACGACCTCAGGATTCTGAATCTTTCAGGCAAGATGACAAAATACTGAGATACCTGACACCATGTTGTACTCAGGAAGACCGGTACTCTGCAGCAGAAGTGTTAAGACTGGTCTCTTTGGTTGTGTAAAGCACTTGTGGTGGTACTATTTAAAAACATTCAGCACACTCTGCTGTGTGGTTGGTTTTAGAAAGGGCATCCAGCCATAGGAACCATACCAAAATCAGACTGGAATCTGGTGCAGTTCCACCCCCCCCCCCCCATTTGCCAGCTCTGGTCAAACTGTCCAACACGGACAACAGACGTTAAACAATGTTGTTGATGATGATGATGATGATGATAACGACGACGACGTATGTGTATATGGAGAATAGACTAAACGGAACAAGAGGAGACAAGTGGCATGGAAGAGTCGTTGAAGAGGTCACAGGTGTGTGACAAAAAAGATTTCTAGACAATGGGCATAAGATAAAATAAGAACAATAATAAACGAGTGAAGAAGGAATATATAGTGCGTGTGTTCATTCGGCATAAAAGAAAAACACAAAAGATATAACGTCGTGTGTGTGTGTATGTATGTATATATATATATTGGCGTTAGGAAGGGCATCCAGCTGTAGAAACACTGCCAGATCTGACTGGGCCTGACGAAGACTTCAGCTTCACAGACCCCAGTTGACCCCGTCCAACCCATGCTAGCATGGAAAACGACGCTAAACGATGATGATGATGATGATATATTATATATATATTATATATATATATATATATATATATATATAATATATATATATAAACAGACGCATGTACATAAATACATCCATCTATTCATATGCCTTTTTTTGCCCGTTTGGGTTACAGTTGTAGCAACAACTTCAATATAGTCAACGACGTCAATAACAATATCAACAACAACAAATACAATTCCATTCGCCTTACCAAACTCTTTTTAATTCTTATTTAAAAAATTATGGTTGCTTTTGTTATTTACTCCCACCACCGGCTACAGCACCCAACAAAGCTAAAAAAAGAAACCTCTATCGATCGGTTGACTTGCTAGAAACACCAGCCAAATCTTCTACAAATTTTACCGTATTGTCTCAGGAAAAAAAAAAAAAGTCGGGAAGGACACATTGGAGAATACAGTTTTAGTCATATTTTTTTCAAATTAGGCAGTTTGGTCATGGCTGGAATGCTTTTCATCATGTCTGCGCAATCAGGAGTGACCTGGGGTTAAATAACAACAACTACTATTACTACTACTACTACTACTACACGACTATTACTACTATTGCCACTACTATTCTATCATTACTGCTGCAGTTACTTACGAGTAAATAATGCAACTATTTACTACTGCTACTACTACTGCTGCTGCTGTTGCTGCTACTGCAGTTATTTAAACCAGTAATAGCAAGTACTAATACAGTACCAACAAAGAGGCAACTTCTACGTGTTCGGTGGACTTGTTCGAAGTAGCAGTCAAACCCCCCCCACCTCGAAATCACTCACTAATGTCTAAACGAAAAAAAGAAATAGAAAAGCAAGGACATATTGGACAATATAATCTTCGTTATTACAGAAAAACGGGTGAAGCTTTGCTGACACCTCGACCAGGGCTGACCTGGGGGGGTTAAACAACAATTGCTATTATTATTACTACTACTGCGACGGCTGCTATTAATACATCAGCGTATAAGAGATTTTACTTCAGAAGCGACTGCGACAACAGAACGACTCCACCACATAGCTTTACCGTACTATAACTCCTACTATAGCAGCTACTACTACTGCTACTATTACAGGAACTACTATTTGACAGCACTATTTTACCGAAACAGTAAATTGTTTTACTTGTGAATATTTCCTTGGCTTGATACATTTCGACATATTTCTCATACGCTTATTCCACGCATTCATACGTTGGTGTACGACCCTATCACAAACCACTCTTATTTGCTGTACTCTTTTGTTTACATTACTCAAACAAACAAACAAAAAAAAAAAGATAAAGAACAGCCAAATAAAATAACATTTCACAGACATATACATACTTGTGCACACTTAAGCCATTACTCAGTCACTATTGTAAACGCATACATGCTGACAGTTCCGCAGACATACAGCTGTCTATAAATACTCGCTCGCACCTGAATGTCGTGTGTCGCCGTCAGCCTGCTTGGAATATATTCCGCTCGTGTTGATTAAGTAAATAAGTGCTGAGTACTTGGCTTTCTTTTTAATGGGGAAAGAGGATACTGGACTAAAAACCTACATAAGTAAGGCTTCATTTCTTTTTCACTAAATCTTTTGTCACATGGAATTATACCGTCACATGTATTAAGTAATTTATTTGAAAACTACCACAGGAAAAAATAAAAAAAGCCCATCCCAGCCGGGCGACGCGGAAGATAAAAGAAGCTGCACACACACACACACACACACACACAAAAAGCAATTAAAAAAAGGAAAACAAAAAAGAGCATAAAGCTAAGAAGGATACAAAAACGAAAACAATAACAGTAATATTAATTGCTAAAGTGGACATAATTGATGCACCAGAAATCTGAAGAAATTATCAACGACGAAGAGTGAAGACAGCAACAATAAAATAACTATTTATTATATTCACAACACTTACAGCTACTACTACATGCTAATCGGGTGGGTTTAATCTGTTTCACGGACTATACATATACATACACACTGTTTATTTAGGACTGTGTATTTATTTGTAATTGGTTATATATTATATATATATATATAACCAATTATATATTGGTTATAGATATATATATATATATTTATATAATTTGTCATTTCTCTACTAATTATCTTTATAATTATATTGCTGATTCCCCCTTAATTGCAAAACGCACCATTGCACAAGGTACGTAACTCTTGTCATAAATAATTCTCCCTTTTATTTACCACTTCTTTCTTTCCCCCTCTCTCTCCTTTTCTCTATCTCTTTCTCTCACATATTTTCACAGACACTCTTCTACTTTAGTTATTACTTTTCAAACCGAAACCGGTGATCGAAGAATAATCCTTCCCCCGCCACCACCCCCAGACTCAATATTACGTCTTTGTATACAAGTTAAACCGTGCTAATTCACTTTTGGCAACTTGTATTCATTTGTAATTGCAATTGTCACAGAACTGTCACGCACTTCTTGCAAACAAAAAAAAAAAAAAACAACAAAAAACAACATTCTACGGAAGGAAAAAAAAAACTAAACAAAACAAACGGAAACCAATACGATAGCACTCAACATTTATATCTACTTAACTAGTTCCACTGTTATAGTTTAATTCTACTACTAGTGGTAGAGTTTCCAGTGTTGTTGTTGTTCTGTGCACGCATGTGTGCATATATGTATGTCTGTGCGTGTACCAGCAGCGCGTGTTCCCTCTATATGTATGTAGCTTAATTTCAAAATGGCGAACTGTGAAGATAACAGTGGCAGTGGTGGTGCAGCTGATGATAGTACCATTGTTAATGATAGCCAAAATTTGAGCATTGTCCCTGCTAACGATGGTATTAACTCTGCTAAGGACACTCAATCGGGTTCAGTCGATGCCCATTATGATGCAAGCAACGCACCTGATTCTGTTGACGTCGAAATTAGTTCTCCAGCCAAAAACCGCTACAAGAAAAAGGTGACTGGGAGGTTAACGGCTCTTAAAAACTATAAGGAAATCTGGTTTGACCCTCCCAAAAACCAATCGCAGTTTTTGCACGAGAAA
>NC_043016.1:7575808-7623323 GCF_006345805.1 Octopus sinensis | reverse complement strand
AGGGAAATTTCGAACCTGGGTTCTCATTCCTAAGGTACTTTTCGATATTATTATTATTATTATTATTAAGGTCACTGCCTTTCTCTTAAATATAGAAACTAATTATTATTTGTTTAATCTAGGTGACCACCCCTGGTTTGGGAAAATGAGTAATCCTGAAAGCCTTTGAAACTGAAGGTTCCAGAAAATTGATGTTGTACCTGTACAACTGAAATAAAAGAATCACCTTCAAACAGAATCAACCAACAGAAAATAAGTCTCTTTATAGAAAAGAAAAAAGACAAATTATAGAAGAAATAACCATATATGTTGGATTGTTTACAAATGCAATATAAACATCATCATCATCGTTTAACGTCCGTTCTCCATGCTAGCATGGGTTGGACGGTTCGACCGGGGATCTGGGAAGCCAGAAGCTGCACCAGGCTCCAGTCTTATCTGGCAATGTTTCTACAGCTGGATGCCCTTCCTAACGCAACCACTCCGTGAGTGTAGTGGTGCTTTTTACGTGCCACCTGCACAGGTGCCAGGCGAGGCTGGCAATGGCCACGGTCGGATTGGTGTATTTTATGTGCCACCGGCACGGAAGCCAGTCAAGGCGGGCATCTGGCATCGCCACGAGTCGGATAGTGCTTTTTACGTACCACCAGACCAGGGATCCTGGCTGGTTCAATTCGATTTCGATTTCGCTTGCCCCAACATGTCTTCGCAAGCAAAGGGGTTGGCATGGGTGCCTGTCGTACGGTCAGATTGGTGTATTTTACGTGCCACCGGCACGGAAGCCAGTGGAGGCGGCGCTGGCATCGGCCACGAGTCGGATAGTGCTTTTTTATAGTAAAGTTTATTTCAGATAAAGATTTGAAGGTTCTCGTTTAACGAAGATGATTCAATGTGAACAAGGTTTGAAAAGAAAAAAAATACTGTGATTAGTAGAATAACTAATAGAATGAGGAAAAAATTCAATATTTCTTTGGATGAATATACATCTCTGTGTTGTAGATATTTGAATGTAAATGTACACTAATCTGATAAATTCTGGAGTAAGGGAATGGTTAAAATTTATAGAAGCTTACTGACTGAAAAAAAAAAATTTAAGTTTTAAAAAAACAATTATTTCTGAATTCAATTTTGATAAGTAAATAAATAAATAAAATTACAGTTGTAACTGTTATGGTTAAACTTGGTAAGATTATTAATTGCAAATATCAATTTGTTATGCTCATAGACTTCCTTTGGCTGTGCTGCTCATTACAAGAAAATTGAATAAAATTAATTGAACTAATGATCTTTGTAATGATGATGGTGAGCTCAAAGGTACATTTCAGGATGATCAATGCATAGATTCTACAGTTGTGAATATGTTTAATAATTATGTTGATTTACTTAATGAAATAACCCACATTATACAAGAAGACCCTACTACCAAAGAAAATTTAAGCATTAACAATTTCATTAAAAAATTAGAATAATTGTCAGTTCATTCCAATGGAATACTTCAGAAATATGTTAAAGAAGATCATGGTCATGAATTTCAATTAGCCAAACATTAAAGCAAAACAGAAATAGTTTATTTGCAGTGGTAGAATATTCGTGTCCCTTAGAGGTTGTAGTGTGAAAGTTATAATTGATACAAAAGCATCCAATCGACTTTTAAGACAAAGAATTTAATACTATTTATACAGTTCCAGCATTAGAACCAATTATAGTGAACTTGAAAATCTAGGTCAAAGAGATGCATTGTTTGTCACTACAGAGAGCATATTTGTTGTTATTCTAAAAGAATTGAAGTGACAGAACAGTCCAGTATCCGTTTTGCTGATGAAAAAGAATCAAATAACAAAAGAATCTGAATCTGATTGGATTAATGAAGTATTTAAATAATCCTGTTTTAATCTTGACCACACTTGACTCATATCTAATTTTGCCACCAGAAACTTTATGGTTAAATATCACAAAGAAATTGTTAAAAAAGGATGCTCATAATTTTACCAGAAGAACCCCCACTTATCATTCCGATTCCAAACCTATGATAATTGAAGCACCCACTTCCCTCAAAGGAAATGTCTATACTACAGATATTAAATGTTGCCATTAACAAATTTGTAGAAAAACAACAACAATCAAAAGAACATTCAATCATGTTGTGAATAAAAAAAAAAAAAGGATATCGTTAAGGAATGTATATCAAATTACTGCAAACAGAAGTGTCACCTGGCATAAACAATTGTGTAACCTTGGGACCATTTCAATCAAAGCAGAGAGAAAGCCTTTTCTTTGTTATAAACTCCTAATCAAATTTAAGTGACAACAAACTATCAACAACTCCTGCTTCATGAAATAAAATATCAAATAGATTGAAATATTTTTAATCATTAGGAAAATATTTAGCTTTTTAGTTAATTAGTTTTCTCTGCAAATATGCATATTTTCTTTTTCAAATATTTATTAATTTTTACTTTTTAGTATCACAAACACTAAATCATTAGATGAATTTTAAGAATTGAAAAATATAAATTGGGGCTGATTCCCAAACTATGGAAATTGTTTTATACACCTGAATTTTCTGAGCAATATGAATTCTGGGAAGCTGAAAAAACCCCTAGTTTTTACTTACTAAATTTGAGACTGCCTTTTTGGTTCATTTCTTTTAATATATATTTGTATTATTCACACTCATGCATGCTATCTGCAATTTTAATAACCAGTTGTTAAAGCAGATTTTTCTACAGGCAAATGCTCTTCCTGTCACCAACCTTCACCCATTTCCAAGCATATGGAGGATTATAAACAAATGACACCATTTGAGTGAATGGTGAGCTTTTGTTTATAATCAACACTTGCACATTGAAACAAGCGCAATGGGCGCACGCACACACACATATGAGGAAGGGCATCTTCAGTTTCTACGCACCAGATTTCACTCAACATGCTGCACCAGCCAACAGTGTCCATGCAGCAGGAACCAATCCTCAATGATATTGTTCTGAAGCAGACATTTTAATCACATGACCAAGCCTATATCTAGTGAAAGAAGAATTTAGGAGACATAAACTGTGCATGTGTGTGTGTGTGTGTATGTGTGTATTTTATTGATCACCCAGAGATCAGGTTGATACAGCATACATCTATCATCAAAGTCATTCCAGCTGCTTCCAACCTACCTTGTATTTGAACACAATGCATCTATTTTCCATATATTTATTTCATACAAGGCTTTGGTTGGTCCAAGGGTATGATAGAAGACACTATTATTTGACACCAACAATGAGTCAGAGAACTAATGGGAAACAGGACATAGGAATAATCATGTCAAATGATGTATCTTTCATCAGCCACATCACCAAACTCATAGAAGGGAAGGTTTACAAAGAACATTTACCAGTATATAGATGCAGGAGTGGCTGTGTGGTAAGTAGCTTGCTTACCAGCTACATGGTTCTGGGTTCAGTCCCACTGTGTAGCACCTTGGGCAAGTGTCTTCTACTATAGCCTCGGGCCGACCAAAGCTTTGTGAGTGGATTTGGTAGACGGAAACTGAAAGAAGCCCGCTGTATATATGTATGTGTGTCTGTGTTTGTCCCCCAACATCGCTTGACAACTGATGCTGGTGTGTTTACGTCCCCGTAACTTAGCAGTTTGGCAAAAAGAGACCGATAGAATAAGTGCTAGGCTTACAAAGAATAAGTCCTGGGGTTGATTTGCTCGACTAAAGGCGGTGCTCCAGCATGGCCACAGTCAAATGACAAACAAGTAAAAGAGTAAACTAACTTTTGTTAAAAACCTTTATCACTGGAAATATCAGAAAGCCTTGCTTCTCTACTCTTGAATGCTGAAGTGAGAGATATAGTACCATATACATACAGAAAATCCTGGAGGGGAATGTTCCAAACTTCAGTGTTAGAGAGAATTTTAAAGCATGAACTGGCAGATACTCTCAGCTTCCAAATAAACCAAAATCATGAACAAAAACACCTATTTTACCAGTTTTATATCCAGAGGTTCTCAGCTGTTCAACTGCCTACATAAAGAAATCAGAAATATAAAAGGGACTTCTACCAAAGTATCCAAAAAAAGACATTGGATAAACTCTTCAATGATACTAGCTCAGCCAACCATTTAAAGATATATTCAAGGAAGATCTGCTACCACAAACTAGTTCTACAACTGAAACCATTGAAATTAATGGTGTCTACAACTACAAGAATCTTCCAGAAGAGGTGTCAATATACACAACCAATAATACCTCAAGGTGGAATGACAATAAGATGTAATCAGAGTATCATCATGGAAAAAAAAGAACAAAAACCTAAAAAAAAAATATACAAAATAATAAATCAAGTTGTGTCAAGTTTTCATACACTTGTAGCTGATGATGATGATAAGGTAAATGTTGTCATAGTTGTAGATGAGATTGCAGGGTGTGTGGGGTGTGGAGGGATGGTTGTAGTGTAGGTGGGGCTGGATGCCAATAGTGTTGGTGATGGTAAAGAACGATAATGATGGAAATAATGATAATAATAGTGCTGGTAGTAGTTGTAGCGATGATGACAACTTGATAACAGTAGTGATGGTGGTGGTGGTGGCGCGATAATGAACACAAAATACTGATCTGATACAAGATATTTCAGTGTTAAAGGTGGATGGCCACACACGCACGCTCTCCTTTCTTTTCCTCGTATGCGCGTACACATACACACCCACACACACACACACACAATCAAGACCAAACTAAAAAAAGAGATACACAGATAATTACATACATATCACAATAAAAGCATTTTAAGATCTAGGAAGAGTTTATGAAAAAAACAAAAGACGAAGACAGGTGGTGTACAAAACAATTAGATGTATTAGTATAACACTCAGGAACAGAAAAAGTCTTTTACGTTTCGAGCCTATGCTCTTCTACAGAAAGGGACACAGAAAAAACAAGGAGAGAAAAAAATGTGTAGTGGTTATCGAATGTTGAATGTATTATATATAGGGAGAGTTTATGAAAAAAACAAAAGACGAAGACAGGCAGTGTACAAAACAAACAGATGTATTAGTATAACGCTCAGGAACAGAAAAAGTCTTTTACGTTTCGAGCCTATGCTCTTCTACAGAAAGGAACACAGAAAAAACAAGGAGAGAAAAAATGTGTAGTGGTTATCGAATGTTGAATGTATTATATATAGGGAGAGTTTATGAAAAAAACAAAAGACGAAGACAGGCGGTGTACAAAACAAACAGATGTATTAGTATAACGCTCAGGAACAGAAAAAGTCATTTACTTTTTGAGCCTATGCTCTTCTACAGAAAGGGACATAGAAAAAACAAGGAGAGAAAAAAATGTGTGTAGTGGTTAACGATCTATCATGGCGACTTTTTAAAATCTAGATGGACATATCTATCATCATAGCTTCAACACCTAGTACCATTCATTCCAACGGGTGTCCAGTGTTTCTACATACATTACTTTTACTTGTTTCAGTCATTACACTGAATCAAAACCAGTACTTATGTTTTTCTTTTTAAAGCTTGGTACTTATTTTATCTTTTGTCAAACTACTAAGTTACTAGGATGTAAACACACCAGTTGTCAATCAATGGTGGAGGACAAATACAAGCACAAACAAACACACACACACGCACACATATATATATATACATATACAATGGGCTTCTTTCAGTTTCTATCTACTATATCCACTCACAAGGCTTTGGTTGACTCGAGGTTATAGTGGAAGACACTTGACCAAGGTGCCACACAAGGGAATGAACCTGGAATCATGTAGTTGGCAAGCAAGCTTATTACAACACAGTCATGCTTATATATATATACTAGCAGTATTGCCTGGCGTTGCTCAGGTTTGTAAGGGAATAACTATAAAGCATTTTTAGAGAGTTATAGCCAAAAAATAGCAAAAAAATGGAAAAAAATTGGTAAATTTTTTTTAGTTAAAAAGGTGGAGTTGCGTCCCCTAGACAGTTTGCGGTTTGTGTTTCTGATTCTCGACCCCATGTCGAATTTATCGATTTTTTTCAGAACTGGGGGGAACTTTTCAAAATTTTCGCTGCGTTAGTTTTTGAATTATGACATTGGGCTATGTGTGTGTCAAGTTTCATCAGAATCGGTTGAAAGCCGTGGTCAGGGTGAGGGTACAACCTAACAGACACACAGAAACACCACAGACAAACTGCCGTTTATATAGATATATATATAATATATATATATATAACGGAGTAAACACATAAATGTGAAACAAGGTGGAAAAAAGAGTACTCAAATACCAGTGGTAGAGTAATATGTTTTATTTCAAAGCAGCAGAAATTCAACAAAACCTGTTACCTCTGAGTTTCATGTCCCGTTCGTTGGACAGTTTTTGTTGAAATGAAGTATATATATATATATATATATATATATATATATATATATATATATACATATATATTATATACATATATATATATATACATATATATATATATTCTTTTACTTATTTGTCATTTGACTGTAGCCATACAGGGCATTGCCTTAAATGGTTTTTAGTCAAGAAATTGACCCCAAAACTTAGTACTCATTCTATCAGTCTGTTTTGTTGAACTGTTAAGTTATGGGGCCAAATACACCAGCATTGGTTGCCAAGTAAAATCAGCAGGATAAACACAGACCACAATACATACGTATGTACATATATATATATATATATATATATATAGATATATATATATATATATATATAATATATATATATATATATTAACAGGCTTCTTTCAGTTTCTCTCAACCAAATTCACTCCTAAGACTTTGATCGGAATGAAGCTATAGTAGAAGATACTTACCCAAGGTGCCACGTGATATGACTGAACCCAGAACATGTGGTTGGGAAAGCCTGTGCCTATATATATATATATATATATTTTACTCTTTTACTTGTTTCAGTCATTTGACTGCGGCCATGCTGGAGTACCGCCTTTTAGTTGAGCAAATCGACCCTGGGACTTATTCTTTGTAAGCCCAGTACTTATTCTATTGGTCTCTTTTGCCGAACCGCTAAGTAACGGGGACGTAAACACACCAGCATCGGTTGTCAAGCAATGCTGGGGTACAAACACAGACACACAAAGACATACACACACATACATGTATATATATACACATATATACGACAGGCTTCTTTCAGTTTCCGTCTACCAAATCCACTCACAAGGCATTGGTCGGCCCGGGGCTATAGCAGAAGACACTTGCCCAAGATGCCACGCAGTGGGACTGAACCAGGAACCATGTGGTTGGTTAGGAAGCTACTTACCACACACACACATATATATATATATATCTTTTACTTGTTTTTCAATCATAATGCAGCTATACATTGAAGGGTTTTCCATATTTTTTCAGTAAAAAAAAACAATCCCAGTATTCATTTTTCTCCCCCCTAAGCCTGCTACCTGCTACCTTATGGGGGGCATAAACAGATCAGTAGGGGCTTTAAGCAGTGGTGGTGAACAAACACAAACAGATATATAGTTATATATATATATATATATATACATGTAATCTTTCATTTTCCATCAACCAAATCCACTAGCAAGGGTTTGATAGGCTCAGGGTTAAAGTGACTAATAATAATAGTTTATGGGATTGAGGCAATTGATACAATCAACCCCCAGTAATATTAACAGACCCAGAATAATGAAAGACAAAGTTGACTTCAGTAGAATTTGAACTCAGATCATAGAGACAAATGAAATGCTACTATGCATTTTGTTGAGTGTGTAACTGTTCTGTCAGCTCATCACCTTAATAATAATGATAATAATAATAATCCTTTCTACTATAGACACAAGGCCTGGAATTTGAGGAAAGGGGGATAGTCAATCACATTGTCCCAGTGCTTGGCTGGTGCTTAATTTATCAACCCCAAAAGGATGAAAGGCAAAGTCACCTTGGTGGAATTTGGACTCAGAATGTAAAGACGGACGAAATGTCACAAAGCATTTAGCCTGGTGTGGTAACGATTCTGCCAGCTGGCCGTCTTAATAATAACACAAGGGTTTCTACAAAAGTAACCCTAGTTGTTATAGGTACCTTAGTCACAGTCACCAATAGAATTAACAAACACCCTTATTGAGATTGGTGTAACTATGAGATAAATATTAATTCAGAAGTCTGCTGTATTGGGACCAACAAGGACTATAAGATTCTTGATATCTAAGGAAACTGGTTGTGATTTGGTATTAAGGACATGATTCTCAGTGTAAAACATTCATGCACACTATAAATAATAATGGTTTCTAATTTTGGCACAAGGCCAGTAATTTCAGGGGTGGGGCTAATTCAATTACATTGACCTCAGTGGAATTTGAATTCAAATAGATGAAATGCTGCTTACCATTTTTCTCAATGTGCTAACAATTGTTGGCTTGCAACCTTAATAATAATCATCTTTTCAGCTTTAGGCACAAAGCCTGAAATTTGGTGGGAGGGAACTAGTAAATTAAATCAGCCCCAGTGTTCAGCTGGTACTTATTTTAATGACTTCAAAAGGATGAAAGGTAAAACCTTGGCGGAATTTGAACTCAGAAAGTAAAGACGGGTGAAATATCACAAAACATTTTGCCCAGCTTGCTGCCTTCTTAATAATACTAATAATATTTTGAACCTGTGGAAGGCACGCTTGGTGCCAAAATATCATTCAACCAATTTCACATGATTGGCACCTAAAAAGCACCATCTGTACATGGCTGATGCCAGCGCCGCCTTGACTGGCTTCCATGCCAGTGGCACGTAAAAAGCACCAACTGATCGTGGCCATTGCCAGCCTACCCTGGCACCTATGCTGGTGGCACGTAAAAAGCACCATCTGTATGTGGTTGATGCCAGCACTGCCTTGACTGGCTTCTGTGCTGGTGGCACGTAAAAAGCACCAACCGATCGTGGCCATTGCCAGCCTCCCCTGGCACCCACTACACTCACGGAGTGGTTGTCATTAGGAAGGGCATCCAGCTGTAGAAACATTGCCAGATCAGACTGGAGCCTGGTGCAGCTTCCTGGCTTCCCAGATCCCGGTCGAACCGTTCAACCCATGCTAGCATGGAAAACGGATGTTAAACGATGATGATGATGATTCTTTCTCTTTTAACCAAGTCTAAGGTTGATGACATAAAAATAAAGGAGGAACTTATTATTAAGAAACAAATTGCTTTTAGTTGATAAAAAAACGCAAACTAATGTCAGAATTTTTACAAAAAGTAATGAAAAACAATAACAAAGAATTGCTAGCTACATCCAAAAAAATATGTAGTTTACATTCCAGCACATACATGTGTATGCACACACACACACACAGGTTTCTGCAGAAAGACAAGAAAACAAACAACTAGACAGATCAACAGCAAATGTAATTAAAATATGTGAAATTTTTCCTCAAGTTCAAAGTGTTAATGTAAGGAAGAGGTAGAATGGGATCAAAGATTTGTATTGAACAGGATTTGTTAACAGGTGTGTTGTGACAAGGTACAAAAGATAGATAGATAGATAGATAGAGAGAGAGAGAGATAGAGAGAGCATTATATATGCACACAGATGGAGCACTATCTATCTATCTATCTGTCCATCTATCCATCCATCTATCTATTCATCTGTCCATCTTTCTATCTATCTATCTATCTGTCCATCTATCTATCTGTCCATCTATCTATCCATTTATCTATCTATCCATTTATCTATCTATTCATCTACCTGTCCATCTGTCTATCTATCTGTCTATACATCTAGCTATCTGTCTATCCATCTAGCTATCTGTCTATCCATCTAGCTATCTGTCTATCCATCTAGCTATCTGTCTATCCATCTAGCTATCTGTCTACACCAGCACTATCTATCTCTACATTCTTCAATGTAAATGAGTATCTATGTCTGTATAAATATGTTTATGTATATACACAAACATGCATATATATATATATATACCTCAACTTACAGAGAGTATCACATACCATCATATACATACATACACACACACATAGAACAAATACACAGACATCCTCAGATTGCATGCATGCATACAGCCATGCACCACACGCACAAACAACTACACACTACCATGCCATCATATGTACTCATATCACCACATATGGACACGTGTATTCACACCATCCCATGCATGCACACACACACACACACACACACACACAATCATGTAAAAATAAGCAAATATACACAATGCATCTTTTGCCTTTATATAAATACACACACACACACACATGTACTTGCAATCATCACCACTATCATCGTTAAGTTAGCTTTCTTAAAAACTGAAGAAGAATAGACAAAGGTAAAAAAAAAAAAAATAGAAAATATGAAAAAAAAAAAAAGAAAAACAGTATAACACAGATAATGTATATAGATATGAAAAGAAAATGACATGAATTAAGTAGAAGAAAAAGAAACCTAAGTGAAAAAAAGACGAAGACATAGAAAAGATGAAGCAAAGATAGAATGAGAGAGATGAGAAAAGAAACGGGGGGGGGGTAAACACTAAAGGAATAAGGAAATACTTATGTTAAGAAACTACACAAAAATAGTTTGATTACTATATTACTATTTATTAGTACTACTACTGCTACTGCTGCTGCTACTACTAAAGTATTTAGAATCTTCATAATGAAAACATTTTTTCCCAAAAAAAAAAAAAAGAAAAAAAAAAAAAAAAAAAACCCCCTGAAACTTCGAAGTTATATAATAATAATGTTATATCAAGTATTTTGTATATATATATATATATATATATATATATATATTTATATATACATAGTTACTACAAGCTTATATAAAATATGTAATTTTTGTTTTACTTTTTTTCACTCTAACTCCTGATTGGTCTGAGAAAACATAGTAATACTGCTACCTAAGTTCAAACTGGAGTCACTGAAGACAATATTTAGATACGATAACAACCTTTAGTTGTGAGCTAGAAGAAAACAAATATATCAGTTGAAAGAAATATCTAATATATATGTATATATATATATATATATAAACTCTTTTACTCTTTTATTTGTTTCAGTCGTTTGGCTGCGACCATACTGGAGCACCGCCTTTAGTCGAGCAAGTCAACCCGAGGACTTATTCTTTGTAAGCCTAGTACTAATTCTATCGGTCTCTTTTGCCGAACAGCTAAGTTACGGGGTCGTAAACACACCATCATTGGTTGTCAAGCGACGTTGGGGGGGACAAACACAGACACACAAACATATACACACACATACATACATATATATATATATATATATATACGATGGGCTTCTTTCAGTTTCCATCTACCAAATCCACTCAAGGCTTTGCCCAAGGTGCCATGCAGTGGGACTGAACCTGGAACCATGTGGTTCATAAGCAAGCTACTTACCACACAGCCACTTCTACGCCTATATATATATAAAAAACAAAGAATTATTAATCTGTCATAAACAACCATCACTTCCTGCTCCATTACTATCTCTCTTCCTCTCTGTCTTAGTCAGTTTAGAAAAGTTACTTTAGTGCCAGATAATAAACCTGACACTTTATTCATCTTATATCTATATTGGCAAACATCATCTTCATTGGTTACAACAAGCCAATCGCTTGCTACATTTCTGTTGGCGACAGCAACAAGGGAGTATCTGCAACTTGGTGCAGAACAAATATCTCAAGGATTCTGTTTTTCCCCCCTTTGTGTGTGTGTGTGTGTGTGTGGTTAAGAAGTTTGTTTCAGAATTACATAGTTTTGGGTTCAATCTCACAGGATGGTACCTTGAGCAAGTGTTTCCTGCTATGTCAATGAGCTAATCAAAGATCTGAGTGGATTTGGTGGCAGAATAGATTGAAACTGAAACAAACCCATTTGATGTGTGTGTGTGAGTGTAACCTTGCCTTGAAGTTGTGACGGTTGAAAATGGACACCACCACACAAGTTACATTGTTTATTTACCACTTTTGTGTGAAAACAAATATTTATTAACAGTGACTTCAAAATTTCAGCCAATTTAAGCCATCGTTGGACTGTTTGATGATGAATTTGTGTTGAACCTACCCAAAGAATAATGTACATTTAATGGAATTTACTCCAGCACATCTCCACTGCACACTGCACATGGCCACTTCTGTTCTTCTGCACCCTACCATATATTTTAATCCTTGCCATATATACACCTTTGTCTTTAATATTCACATTCAAGTCATTCACTTCTGAATCCTTTCACCTATTTCCAGCCTCTTCCTTCACTTCATAGTATCTGCTATTAAAACAAGACCATCTGTGTACAGAAAACCTCTTTTATGTTTCCACCACCATTACAACTACAAATAGTAGTGGTCTTTATATTGACTCTTGTTCAGATCCAACCTTTATTTCAAAGTCAACTATTCTAATCCTTAACAATTGTATGCACCCTCTCTCATACATCACCGCCACTAACCTAGCCAACTATACTTCCATTCCTACTCAACCAAATGTCCTTTTTACCACCCCATGTGGAACCCTATTAAAAGCTTTCTCAAGGTCGACAAATCTAAGAACCAACTTCTTGTCTTTTATATTCCCCCCGCCTCATAACTGCTTCATAATATAATTAATATATGGTGAGAGAATAAATAAGAAATTAGTCTGGTTTTAATTACTTCATTTGATTACATGTGTGTGTGTCTCTTTACTGTCTGTGTGTGCATGGAAATGTGGAAGTCACTGCAAGAATGTGTGATCAATTGATCAATCGATTTAAGGAGAGAGAAAGAGAGAGAGAAAGAGAGAGAGAAAGAGAGAGAGAAAGAGAGAGAGAAAGAGAGTGAATCAGAGCTAAAGAATGAGTGGGTATGCTTGTGCAAATATATGTATGACTGTGTGAGTGAAGGTGCATGTGAACAAGAATATGTGCATGTGTGTGTCTGAGTATGTATGAGAAAGAACAACTGAAAAAGAGAAGAGGAGGGGAGGGGAGAGGAGGATGGGAGAAGAGGAGGATGGGAGAAAAGAGGAGGATGGGAGAAAAGAGGAGGATGGGAGAGAGGAGGAGGAGGGGAGAGAAGAGGAGGATGGGAGAGAGGAGGAGGAGGGGAGAGAAGAGGAGGATGGGAGAGAAGAGGAGGATGGGAGAGAAGAGGAGGATGGGAGAGAAGAGGAGGATGGGAGAGAAGAGGAGGATGGGAGAGAAGAGGAGGATGGGAGAGAGGAGGAGGATGGGAGAGAGGAGGAGGATGGGAGAGAAGAGGAGGATGGGAGAGAGGAGGATGGGAGAGAGGAGGAGGATGGGAGAGAGGAGGAGGATGGGAGAGAGGAGATGAGGGAGAGAGGAGGAGGATGGGAGAGAGGAGGAGGATGGGAGAGAAGAGGAGGATGGGAGAGAGATGAGGAAGGGAGAGAGATGAGGAAGGGAGAGAGAGGAGGAGGGGAGATAGAAGGAGAGAGAGAGAGAGAGAGAGAGAGAGGTGGAATGAAAATGACTGCTCATTTTTGTTTTTCTTCTTGCTGTATTAATAATATGTCCAGGTTTTCATATTTATATGGGTGGAATAGTTTTTCTCTCTTTCCCATTTCTTTTGTTGTGGTTTATGGATTTTGCAGCTGAGTGCTCTTTGTACAGTTAATCACTCAACTGTGTATCAGAAGCAGAAATTATTGGCAATGAGGCAGACTGATGCAAACAATAGTTCTTTTTCTCGCATGAGTGTGAAAAAAACAGGAAGCGAAACACCTAAAAAAGCTGAAGGGAGTGAAAAAAAAACGAAAACAAAAAAAAACAAAAAAAAAAACAAGAAAAAAAACCCCTCATGTATATATGCGTTGCCACAGTCACAATTGCTACAATTAAAGTGGGGGAATGTGCAAGGTGGCACACTGCTTGGATCTAGTGGTTATTGATGTTGAAATGAAAGAAACAGATTAAGCATTATACTGTTGCTTCATTGATTGAGATGAAATTCACTGAAAGCATTTTATTGTTTTTATTTACTTAAGACACGACAACTAATTCTGATTTTGCACTACCTCAGTTTATCAAAACTGTAAAGGGGAAAAAAAAAAATCAAAACCATATGAGCAATAATACTTGTGATAGTAGTCAACCAGTTCCTATTAAGATACCATATATCTATCATTTTCTTATTACCATGAAACTAAAGCTAGGTACACAACAACTTCAGTCTTATATTTACCATTTTCATGTCGTATCTACAAGAACAGTGATGATAAACCATTTTACCATGGCATGTTGAATTGTCAATTTCTTTCTTTATTTTGTTCTTTTGGGATGTTACTTGTGTGAATACAAGTGCTTTAGTTTTAGGTAAATGTTTGTAAATATATATTTGTTTTGCAAGATTTTTGATGTGAAATCGTGTGTTGAAACAGATATTATTATATTTCGGAATGGTCATATTGCCAGTTTAGCCAATAAAAACACACGCACTATATATTTGGTGTTACTTTGCTTCAGCGTTATTTATTTTTTACATTAATCTTATTTCGGCCTGAGTTCTTTCGTCACACTCCTGTGACCGCATCAGTGGTCCTTTGTAAGATTAATGTAAAAAAATAAATAACGCTGAAGCAAAGTAACACCAAATATACAGTGCATGTATTTTTATTGGCTAAACTGGCAAAATTACCATTCCTAAATACAACAATATTTGTAAATATATTTTTGTTACAACATGATACATCGGAGATAATTTTTCTTCCCAAAGTTTATCATGTATCACCTAAAAGTCTACAGTTTGTCACTGTGGATATGTATGCTATAGGTGCACCACCACTAGCCTACACCAAGTGACTAAACATCAAATGCTTAACTCAGCAGCGGTAACTTTTTCAAGATGTAGACAACACCAGACATGGCTCATCAGGTGAGCTGCTCTGCAAAAAAACTGAGGTAATTTTATATTAGGCATGCTACTTAGAAAGTTACATAGCCTGTAGCTTGCCCACAACTGATTTGATTGATGCAGTAGTACCATTGTTCATCATCATCATCGTTTAACGTCGGTTCTCCATGCTAGCATGAGTTGGACAGTTCGACCGGGGATCTGGGAGCCAGAAGGCTGCACCAGGCTCCAGTCTGATCTGGCAGTGTTTCTACAGCTGGAAGCCCTTCCTAACGCCAACCACTCCGTGAGTGTAGTGGGTGCTTTTTACATGCCACCTGCACAGGTGCCAGGTGGCACGTAAAAAGCACCAACAGCTCAAATGTTGTGCAATAAACACGAGGTGAACACACTAAAGGTCATCTTGTACAATAAACACAAAGTGAACCAGATGGTATCTTGTACAAAAATGAACACACTAGCTATGATCATGTACCATAAACATAAAAATGAATAGGCCAGACGTTACTTTGTACAATAAACACAAAGTGAACAGGCTAGATGTTATCTTGCACAACAAAATGAACAGAACAGATGTTATCTTGTGTAATAAACAGAAAGTGTAAAAAAAAAAAAAGAATATATATATATATAAAATTCTTACTTTGTTTCTTTTCCTGGTGGGTGACTGTGTACTTTTTATTCTCTGCATCATATTGTTCAATCAAGCTCGCCACGGTCCGATTGTCTGAAAGAACAGCAATAAAAGAATTTAATTAACATTGAATAGCACAGAATCAATATAAGACAGGAAAATATATCGGTGTGTAGATAGATATATAGAACATTGATACATTGGTTTGTAGATATACAAATATGAGTGTATATATTAGTATTTAGACAGAGAGGCTGAACTACATAATTATATATTCTTTTATTTGTTTCAGTCATTTGACTGTGGCCATGCTGGAGCACTGCCTTTCGTTGAACAAATCGGCCCCAGGACTTTATTCTTTGTAAGCCAGTATTTATTCTATCATTCTCTTTTGCCAAACTGCTAAGTGACGGGGACATAACACACCAGCATTGATTGTCAAGCAAGGGGGGGGGGGGACAAACACAGACACACAAACAGATATATATATATATATATATATATATATTATATATATACAACACAATATAAAATATTGTTATCAAGTTTTGGCACAAGGCCAGCAATTTCGGGGGAGGAGTTGGCTGATTAGATCGATCCCAGAACTTAACTGGTACTTATTTCATCAACACTGAAAGAGATAAAAGACAAGGTTGACCTTAGTGGAATTTGAATTCAGCATGTAAAGATGAACAAAATGCTGCTAAGGATTTTATCAAGGGTTATAAGGATTCTGCTAATTTTCTGCTTTATCCAACATAAAATATTAATCTCTATGGTACCAAAAATCAACACGAAATGCATATATGTCTATGTTGAGAGAGAGAGAGAAAGAGTAGTAAGAATATATAAAAAAATACCTGGTTTTATTGTGATCATAAGTTGCTGAACCAACTAAATTCCTACTCATGAATTTAACATGTTAGGCACTGAGTATTCTTCCAGAATACTCAGTGCCTAGCATGTTATATTCACCGAATAGTCTAGAATACTCAATGTCTAACTCAATTATATAACCTCAACAGAATTCTCAAGCCAAATTAGTGTGATATAAATGACAAAGTTGAATTATATATATATATATATATATATAAAGTAAATAAATGGAGTTGAATGCAGATGCTATTCAAATTCTTTTACTTTCGACATATGTTTTCGATAGGTTCTCTTCCTCCTGATGAGAAGATTGCATTTTACACCGTTTATTCCTTTGGAATAAAACCAATGTTGTCTTCGAAACATATGTCGAAAGTAAAAGAATTGAATAACACACCTGCGTTCAACTCCATTTATTTACTTAAACTACACAAATTACTGCACATTAACCTGCAGTTTCTACCTTTGAATAGATCACTACATCCGTGTTACTTGCGTGAATTTTGCTACCCTGGTAACTGTTTATGAATTTTCCATGTTAACGGTAAACAAAGGATAATTCATTCATCCATTTATATATATATATAATATATATATATTATATATCTATAAACACAATATAAAATATTGTTATCAAGTTTTGGCACAAGGCCAGCAATTTCGGGGGAGGAGTTGGCTGATTAGATCGATCCCAGAACTTAACTGGTACTATTTCATTTCATCAACACTGAAAGAGATAAAAGACAAGGTTGACCTTAGTGGAATTTGAATTCAGCATGTAAAGATGAACAAAAGCTGCTAAGGATTTTATCAAGGGTTATAAGGATTCTGCTAATTTTCTGCTTTATCCAACATAAAATATTAATCTCTATGGTACCAAAAATCAACACGAAATGCATATATGTCTATGTTGAGAGAGAGAGAGAAAGAGTAGTAAGAATATAAAATATAAAAAATACCTGGTTTTATTGTGATCATAAGTTGCTGAACCAACTAAATTCCTACTCATGAATTTAACATGTTAGGCACTGAGTATCTTCCAGAATACTCAGTGCCTAGCATGTTATATTCACCGAATAGTCTAGAATACTCAATGTCTAACTCAATTATATAACCTCAACAGAATTCTCAAGCCAAATTAGTGTGATATAAATGACAAAGTTGAATTATATATATATATATATATTATAAAGTAAATAAATGGAGTTGAATGCAGATGCTATTCAAATTCTTTTACTTTCGACATATGTTTTCGATAGGTTCTCTTCCTCCTGATGAGAAGATTGCATTTTACACCGTTTATTCCTTTGGAATAAAACCAATGTTGTCTTCGAAACATATGTCGAAAGTAAAAGAATTTGAATAACACCTGCGTTCAACTCCATTTATTTACTTAAACTACACAAATTACTGCACATTAACCTGCAGTTTCTACCTTTGAATAGATCACTACATCCGTGTTACTTGCGTGAATTTTGCTACCCTGGTAACTGTTTATTGAATTTTCCATGTTAACGGTAAACAAAGGATAATTCATTCATCCATTTATAGTATATATATATATATATATATATATATAGAGAGAGAGAGAGAGAGAGAGCATCACTCACTTTAGTACTAACTGGTACTCTATCAAATTAAAAAGAGAGACAAAGTTGAATTTAGCAAAATATGAATTGTGTTCAAGGGAGCAGAATACCACAAGGTATTTTATCCAGTGCTCTAATAATTTTATCAATGTACCACCTTATAGAAATAAATATACAGGTAGATACAGGTATGAGTGCATAGTTGAAAAATTTTGCTTTGCAATTACATGGTCTTTGGTTCAGTCCTACTGTATGTCATCTGACCAAATGTCTTTCATTTCAGACCAAGCAATGGCTTGTAAGTGAAATTGATAGATAAAAGCCTCACAGAAGCCTGAATGTTTGTGAGTGCAAAAATTGTCATTTCAGTTTTTGTGTGAAAGAAGAAAAGGCGTTACTATATTTTCAGGTATATAAGTTGAATTTTTTCCTTTTTTTTTTTCTTTTTCAGATCAAAATTTACAACCAAAAAAGTGGTTCAGCTTATATTCCTATTTCTTTATTACCCACAAGGGGCTAAACAGAAGGGACAAACAAGGACAGACATAGGTATTAAGTCAATTACATTGACCCCAGTGCGTAATTGACCTCGAAAGGATGAAAGGCAAAGTCGACCTCGGCGGAATTTGAACTCACAACGTAACGCAGACGAAATACCGCTAAGCATTTCGCCCGGCATGCTAACGTTTCTGCCAGCTCGCCGCCTTATATACCAAGACAACATTGAAAGGCCAGATATTTCAGGTGAAATGCAACAGGATTTGGATGTTCACACTGCATGTTTACACTATATGCTACATGTGACTTGTATGCTGGGAAATTGGGTGTGTTTACATTCCTAGTGTGTTTACATTCTGCATTCCTGAAGTCGTGGAATAAAAACTCCTTTACTTGTAAAACAGGGAAGATTTATAGACAGAAAGAGTATCGAAGCATATATAAATTGCCTCAAATAAATATTGGTCTGACTTATGCTATCATAGAAAAATGGCTTTAAACAAATTTATGTAGTCATACAGATGTGTATGCATTATATGTAGTACTACATATAGGTCTGACCTGGTGTGCTTGAGGAGACCTTACTGAGTCAAGTACATCAACATCAAAATAAATATCAAATGGAAATTGTAGTTGTGATACCTGTGTCGGTGGCATGCAAAAAGCACCATCCGAACATGGCTGATGCCAGTGCTGCCTTGACTGGCTTCTGTGCTGGTGGCACGTAAAAAGCACCAAACAATCGTGGCCGTTGCCAGCCTCCTCTGGCACCTGGCTTGTAAAAAGTACCCACTACACTCACGGTGGCATGTAAAAGGCACACACTACACTCACGGAGTGGTTGGCGTTAGAGAGGGCATCCAGCTGTAGAAACACTGCCAGATCACACTGGAGCCTGGTGCAGCCTACCAGCTTCCCAGACCCCGGTTGAACCGTCCAACCTGTGCTAGCATGGACAACGGACGTTAAACGATGATGATGATATATGAATATAGATATAAGAACATAAATATTACAGAAAAAGTAAACATGAACATTATTCTATAAGCAGGCTTAAATTATTCTAAAGTATAATAAAAATATTTTGGACATATTTGACATTTGTTAATGGTATTTTGATTTGGGATTTTAGCTTTTGCTAATGCTCTTCAGTATTCTGTCAGCTTCAGAAATGAATGATGTGGTTAGTAGAAGAGGAAGAAATGGTAACAAATGATTCCATCAGTTTTCAAGCTTTTAATAATAATATTTTATATTTAGAAAATAGCAAAATATTAGAATAGTTTAAGATATTAGAAATTAGAATTTCTTTTTGTTCCTTTAAAATTTTTGTTATTCTTTAGCTCCACTCAGACCTGATTCAATCAATGATCAAAGGCATACCAGCCAAGACCATTCAGTCTATTTTTTTTTTATCCAAGGAATTAAATACCCTAGATTAAGGTGTTATTTAAGCGAAATTTGGCAGTCATGTAGAGCAGGCACGGGCAACTTACTTTGAGAAGCAGAGACATGGCTCATCATCAAGTAGGCTGCACCACTAAAAATACCCAAGGTATTTTTCATCAGGTATGCCATTCAGAAGTCCTGCAAGCACCACTTTGCTCATGATTGATGTAGAGGGTCTCTTGATTAGCTTTAATTTTAAGTTGTGGTTTAGTCCCCAAGACAACCTTGTTTTACAAGACCTATAGTCAAAGGTGTTTCAGCTGTGGTCATCGTGCATGTTTCTCAGATATGATATATCTAAGACTACATTGTACAATGTAGTCTTCCCTTTCTGATAAGATTCTAGGCTGTGATGAAAGTGAAATTTGGGTGTTATTTCTAAAAGGTTGACTGACCATGTAAAGGCCTCTATACTCATTTTTGTTTTTTATATCTTTATAGCCTCAAACTATCATTTTCTTCATTCTCCAAGTCACAGATTATAGGGTGGCGAGCTGGCAGAAACGTTAGCACGTCTGGCGAAATGCTTAGCAGTATTTCATCTGCTGTTATGTTCTGAGTTCAAATGCTGCCGAGATTGACTTTCTCTTTTCCCTTATTCTCTTTTTACTTGTTTCAGTCATTTTGACTGCGGCCATGCTGGTGCACCACCTTTAATTGAGCGACTCGACCCCGAGACTTATTCTTTATCATCATCATCATTGTTTGACCGTGGTCGAGACAATGGAATTTACCATGCTACGCCAGACTTCACGGTCCATCATGGCATTACGGAGGTCCTGTTGCTGGATGCCTGTATACCTGGAGATTACATCAGGGTAGGAGAGTGTGCGCCCTCTGGTATTGCGAGTAGATGGCTTCTAGAGGAGAAGAGTAGAAATTACCTCTTTTTCAGCTCTACAACAATGTCCAGCAAACTGGACTCTTCTACCTTTCACAAGAGATGACACAGGTGGTAGTTTCCCATATATTTGCATTTTGGTTGGATGGCATTTCCACGAGAGATTTTGAGCTCTCATAAGGAGGCGAGTGTAGGTTCCAGTATTTATTCTATCGGTCTCTTTTGCCGAACCGCTAAGTGACGGGGACATAAACACACCAGCATCGGTTGTCAAGCAATGCTAGGGGGACAAACACACACACACATACATATATATATATACATAAACACGACGGGCTTCTTTCAGTTTCCATCTACCAAATCCACTCACAAGGCTCTGGTTGGCCCAAGGCTATAGTAGAAGACACCTGCCCAAGGTGCCACACAGTGGGACTGAACCCGGAACCATGTGGTTGGTAAACAAGCTACTTACCACACAGCCACTCCTGTGCCTTTCATCCTTTAGGGGTCGATAAATTAAGTACCAGTTACACACTGAGGTCGATATAATTGGCTTAATCCGTCTGTCTGTCTTTGTTTGTCCCCTCTGTGTTTAGCCCCTTGTGGGTAGTAAAGAAATAGATTATGAAGAGTAGATTCTCAATTTTATGAATCACAAATTCAAAGGATTAGTGTAGTGCATGCAGGGTCCCCTCTCCAGCTTTTTGCAATGTTAAGCATATGGTATATAAATAACTCCTGGAATGGATGATACACCTTTACAAATAAGTTTCCCAATAAGGATGTCATGCTTATTTCTTTTTATCCCTATTTGTCCTGTCATGCTAGCTAATGAATGACAGCCGTCTACAACTAACAATTTCTGTTGTCCAGAAAACACACACATACACACACACCCAAACGTGTGCATTTGTAATAAATTTCAAACAATGATCTTTTAGCTGATGGAATGTGAAATTTCAGCCACTTACCCTATTGACACAATTCCCTATAGGAAACTCCCAAACCCACTGACAGTAATGTTAGCCAGGAGACTTGAATTAAGAGGGGACTCCAGTAATGCAAGTGGCACGAAAAAAGCACCCACTAGACTGCGTAAAATAGTTGGCATCAGGAAAGCCATCTAACTATGAAAACCATGCCAAAGATGATGCCGAAGCTCAACACAATCTTCAGGGTTGACAGATTCTGTTAGACCATCCAACCCATGCCAGCATGGAATAGATAATACCCATGGAATATGGATGTTAAATGATGATGATATAACTCCATGGTTTCATTTTAGTTTCCATTCTTCAGAAGATCAATATAAGAAATACTCGCAATGTACTGAGATCAATTCAATTGGCAAAATTTGATTCTATTGTGTAGTTCTGTAGCCAAAAATAAACCATTCTGATTATTGAAATGAGTGTCGTGATTTTGGAAGCTGTCTTCTTTCTGTTATAATTCTATTCACATCTTGGATGCATTACAGGAATCAACCCAAGAATTTGACAGGTTCTTTCTCTCACTGTCTTAGGAAGAGGGAAAAGAAAAGTTTGCCTTAGTGGTAGGATTAAGTGTATATTAATCTGCACTTAAGATTCTGTCAATCCACTGCCTTAAACCAAACTGGAACCAATTCTTATGTCTTGCTAATGGCTTGAAGAAAGGCATGAATACCATTTTGGGAGAGACATGAAAATCATTATGTTTTGCTCTTAAAATTCATGCTTTTATTTACTTGCACTTGTACTTGTGACAGCGTTCACCCAGGGCAGGTTGAGCTGGCTTCTTCTCTGGTCCTAATGGCATCATGAACCATGGCGGCCCACGCTTGATGGTCCTGTGCGAGGTCACTGGAGATAGTGAGCCATTCGTGGTTCCATCTGCGCAGACTGACCACCTGCGGACCTGAGAGTTTGGAGAAGTCCTCTTTTACCGTCGTTGCCCAGGTCTTCAGCTGCCTGCCCGTGCATTTGTGCCAGCTGGGAAGTGGAGGTGGGAGGAGGACATCGCAAATCAGCTCACCCTCTGGACGCCGGGCCGGATGACCGAACCACTTTAAGCTTCTTATATGCTTTTATTATCAGTTAAATAAACAAAACAAAAAACATTACTGCTAAATCTTAATATTATATATTTTTACATGAAATATTAGGAATAAATGGAAAAAAAAAAGAAAAAAGAAAAACCAAAAGCAACAAAAACCTTGTACTGATTGCTACAATTTTTTCCTACTTTGTTTATTGTACAAAATTCATTGGAAGTTCAACATCATGTGGCATGTCGTATTTATCATTTTTCTATGAGAGAATATATTAAAACATCACATATTTGTGACAGGATAATATATTAAAAAAAAGATGATATTATACCCACACCTCTCAAAATATTTTTCATGAAGCTATGAAAATTATATTGTTGCAATGTGTTCTACAAGAAAACTATTGGCTTGCTTCTTTATGTGGATGTGAAATGATCACGTGACTTGCTTAGCACCGAGAAACAACTGATTAAATATATCAATGATATTTCAGTTTTATAGTGAAATTTGATGCTTTAAGCCTGTAAGCCTGTTATAAACATCAAATATATTTTTACATTATAAGCTGCTATGTTATGTGTGTGCGTGTGTATTATTTTCTTCTTTTAGATATTTCAGTTATTTTACTGTGGCCATGCTGGAGCACCACCTTAAAGGGTATTTTTAAGTTAAAGAAACTTATTTTTTTGTAAGCATAATACTTTTTCTATTGATCTCTCTTGCCGAACCACTAAGTTACAGGGACATAAACACACGACCATCTGTTGTCTAGCGATAGAGGGGGAACAAACATATATCTATATCTATATATATATATATATACATACAACAGGCTTCTTTCAGTTTCTGTCTACAATATCTACTCACAAGGCTTTGGTCAACTCAGGGCTATAATAGACGATGCTGATGCTTTCCCAAGGTGCCATGCAGTGGGACTGAACCTAGAACCATGTGGTTGGGAAACAAGCTTCTTACCACACACACACAAACACACACAAGCCAAAAAATAAGGTCTGGAAGATGCACAATGTGACAACACACCTTTAATGCAAGTCTGATGAAGTGCCTCTCTAATGTTTAAAATCGCAAACATTGCATAAATTTTCATTTCAAATTTTTGTGTAAACTGTCATTGCAAATAGTGTTGGTACAGAAAAAAACTGTAACAAATCATTAAAGATGTGTTAAAGAGTTTTCTTTGTCATCTTAGGCACAAGAGTGGCTGTTTGGTAAGTAGCTTGCTTATCAACCACATGTTCCCAGGTTCATTCCCATTGCATGGCACCTTGGGCAAGTGTTTTCTACTATAGACTTAGGCCGACCAAAGCCTTGTGAGTGCATTTGGTAGATGGAAACTGAAAGAAGCCTGTCATATATATATATATATATATATATATATATGCATATGCGTGTGCATGCGTGTGTATGTTTGTGTTTGTCCGCCCACCATCGTTTAACAACCAGTGTTGGCGTGTATGTCCCTGCAACTTAACAGTTCGGCAAAAGAGACCAATAGAATAAGTACTAGGTTTACAAAGAATAAGTCCTGGGGTCGATTTGTTTGACTAAAGGTGTTGCTCCAGCATGGCCACAGTCAAATGACTGAAACAAACAAATAAAAGAATAACTGTTAGCCCAACTGGCAACAGATGCATTTTTTTTTTTGCTCTGAGAAAAGGAAAGATTGTGTGATGTTTGTGTATAAAATGCATACTCTTTTACTTGTTTCAGTCATCTGACTGTGGCCATGCTGGAGCACTGCCTTTAGTCAAGCACATCGACCCCAGGACTTATACATTGTAAGCCTAGTACTTATTCTATCGGTCTCTTTTGCCGAACAGCTAAGTTACGGGGACGTAAACACACCAGCATCAGTTGTCAAGCAATATTGGGGGGACAGACACAGACACACAAATATATACACACACACATACATACATACACATATATATATATATATATACACGACAGGCTTCTTTCAGTTTCTGTCTACCAAATCCACTCACAAGGCTTTGGTTGGCCCGGGCTATAATAGAAGACACTTGCCTAGTGGGACTGAACCCGGAACCATGTGGTTGGTAAGCAAGCTACTTACCTCACAGCCATGGTAACAAAAAACGGGCACTAAGCATAGAGGACGTGTAAAGACTGGAGAGAAACAAAACAATCATGTCTGGAGGTGTGATAAATGACAGAAGAAAATGAGACAGTGGTAAAAGCCTGGGTATAAGAAGAATGTGATGTAGTACACAAATTAGAAGACTATGTTGTTATGAACATGTGATGTATATGAAATGTGATGACTGGGTAAAGAAGTACCAAATAATCCAAGCGGAAGAAGAGGTGAAAGCTGATCTCACAAAGTTGAACCTCACTATGATAGCTAAAGACCACAACAAATGTTGAGATGTTGTGCTAGGAGAAGAAAAAAAAAAACTTAATCTATACAAGCATGAAAAAGTGAGTGTATTATGATGTGTGTGTTTGTGTGTGTATATATATAAATATATATATATATATATATAAAAACACAAGTATTTAAATAAATTCACCTAAAAGCAGGGATGTAATTCAGAAGAAAGAAAAAAAAACAAAACAAAGAACGGAGCAAACAAAAACGTTTATAAATAAATCTAAAAAGAAAGCTAAAAAGAACTGAATTGATTTTTTTTTCGCTGTCTTCCTTCATCTCAAAGAATTCAATGCTTAAATAATCAAGTTATTTCAGTATGCTAGACTAGTCTAAATACCATGATATCATGATATATAATATTACAGTCAATGAACCAATAGCATTTACCATTTCCATTTTTGTCTTATTTTTGCTTTGAGTTGAGTTTTTAGTTGTTGTTTAATACTCTTTTTTTTTTAATAAATTTTTCTTGGCAATTGAGATTATTTTGTTTGCTCGTTTACCACCACTATTACTGCTACACCACCTAAATAAAACTTGTGCTCATCACCTCCATAACACCACTGCTATGAAAAATGAGCCACTGAGACAGCCTCTGCACAGTTGCTTTATCTGCTAGAAATAGTACCAAAAACTTCAAATCACTCCAGAGTGTGTTAACCCTTCACCATTTAAAGTGGTTGTGTCTGGCCAAAATTTTCTTCCTGTTCTACATTCAAACTAGCCAGATCCAGCTTCTCACACCCACCTTTAATATCATTCTAAAAAATACACTCGCATCAGGCAAAATGTCAAAAGTTATGAGATAATGCATGTTTAAGTGAAAACTGTCAATAAATTTAATGTGACAGACTAATCAGGTAAGTACATTAGGTAATGTTGTCCTACACACTTCTAAAAAAAAAAAAAAAGGATGGCCATGGTTGGAATACTCTTGAGCATAAGTATAAATTGATGAAGATAGACATAGTCTAAAAACAAACTGTTAACATCAGTACTACTCAATACCAACATGACCACCTCATCACAATCCTTGCTACCATGCTGGTAATTACTGCTAATAACAGTTATTCAAAAAACTAAAAGAGATATCCTACAGAAATTGCTGAAAATAGTAGCCAAATTACCATCAGCCCATATATACGAATGTCTTAAGAAAATAAAAGAAATTGATGTTTCAGACAACAAGTTAGATTTTCTTCATTCGATTGCAGTTAAGAGACAGCTATAATCCTATTCCTCCACTCATTTCAGTTTTAATAATCAGTGGTGAAGAATATAGAGAAATTTTGAAAGGTGTTGAATCTAATAGGCTGTCACTGCCACTTGAGCACACTTGGAAAATGGATTATCAAAAAGTGTGTTGCAAGATTGTAGCTAGGTGCTCAATAGGAATAAAATCCTATATATAAAAAAAGACAAAACAAAATCTGTGTGGTGATTATTTATATGCTAAAATATATTAATACATATTTCAAAACACTTTTTTTTACTTGAGACGTGTGACTGCATGCATGTTTATATACACACTTCTGTGCATGTGTGAATGTATATATATATATATATATATATATATATATATATATATATAATAAATATTAGGGAATAAATCCAAATTTACAGGGAAAAAATCAGATTTAGGATTAAATCGATTTTATATTAAAATATTATAAAATATTATTCGAGACAAAACCACGGTTTTTTTGACTATTTATTAAAATTTTATGTATTAATTAAGTCTTTCCTTGTTTGTTTTGCAAAATAGTGGTTTTGTCTCGAATAATATTTTATATATATATATATATATATAAATATATACACATAAAAACACATATGCAATCCACTCGTGGGATTCAGCATGCTAGAAAGAACAGCTAGGTTCTATAACCACAAAATTAGGGATAAAATTTGACAGGAACGAAATGAAAAAACAAAAACATCTAATTTCCTGGACCAATTGGTTTCTGATTTTAATTTAACAAATAAATAACTTTTACTCGTGAGGTGAAATCGTTTTCAACAGGTATGCCTTAGATTAAATATATAAACACGAGGCAATCGACTATGTACCCCTTGTTTATACATCCTAATTTTTTCAAAATACACTCACACACATGAGCACATATTTTCTTTTACCTGAAGTGTGCTGCAAGTGAAAGATGGTTAACTATCCTAACACTCTTGAACAATATAAAACACCAGAAATAGGCTTCTAGAAAGAACAATTTCAAATTATCCTGAAAGATATTTACTAGAAAAAGAAAATCAAAGTAGCTCAAGAAAATTGTCTAAAAATGATGCCATTCATGCATTTATGTTACTGACTGAATAATTCAACTGGTTAAACAATCTCTGAGACATGATAAATTTTTCTTGTCTCTATTCTTACAAGTATGATGTCATCAGTGGCATCTCCTAAACCAGAGCTGCTGCAGAACAAGCTGACAGAACTGGTCAACCTCAAATCACAGCCTGCAAACAAGTTCACCCAGTTATATAGGAAATAGGTCCAAATAGAATTTGGCTCAGTCGCAGATCACAGTCAACCAATAAGATGACCAAGTTACCAGGAATATGTACTGGGTCAACTTGATGTGGTTATAATTCCCACTGTCCTTTCATCCTAGGTCTCCTTTGCTTTGCAATGGGATCTGACAGTGTCCAATTCTGATTATAGGGCTTGTGAGTGTGTGCAACAGACAATTCTACTTCAAACTGCTTATGCACAAGATATGTGCCACTTAGTGGGAGGGAGGGGGATAGTGAGAGAGAGAGAGAAAGAGAGAGAGAAAGAGAGAGAGAAAGAGAGAGAGAGAGAAGAGAGAGAAAAAGAAAGAGAGAGAGAGAAAGAGAGAGAGAAAGAGAGAGAGAAAGAGAGAGAGAGAGAGAAAGAGAGAGAGAGAAAGAAAGAGAGAGAAAGAAAGAAAGAAAGAGAGAGAGTGAGAAAGGGAGACAGAGATAGAGAGAGAGGAAGAGAGAGAAAGAGAGAGGAAGAGAGAGAAAAAGAGAGGAGAGAGAGAGAGAGATGCACACACGTGTATATATTCACATACATAGATATGTGCAACTGCTTAAAAAGAAAGTAATGTATTAGAAAAATAAAAGTAATTTTTTAAAAATCCAGCAAGACAAAACTAAAAAAAACTAAAATATTTGAATAATAAATCAGAACATGCAAAGATTTTGCATTATACTGAAACCGTTCACTATTGAAATTTATTCCAATAAATAAATGACAAATACATAAAAAAAAAAAAGATGAAAGAAAGAAAACCGAATTTATGAGAAAAGATGCAGCTTTCTTCAGATGACAGCCTTTTGAAATATAAATCATGTTTCTCCTTAATTAAACTAATTAGTCTACATTGTTAATTTAGACTTAAAAGAGTTAACATTTCTGAAAAATATCACTAATTATTGTTTGTTTTTTAGGTTTTAAATTAGAAAAAATTAAAATGCTACTAATGATAAAATCATCATCATCAGTAGTAGTAGTAGTAATGATAATAATAATGCTTTCAAGTTTTGCCCTAAGGCCAACAATTTCGGGGAAGGGGTAGTAAGTTGATTACACCCACCCCAGTGCTTGACTGCATTTCATTCTTTTGGGGTGGGATTGATAAAATAAGTACCAAAGTCAACCTTAGCAAGATTTGAACTCAGAATATAAAGACAGGTGAAATGTGGGTAAGCATTTTGCCCAGTATTTTTTTATGTTGTTATTATTATTATTCGGGGCACTGCCTGGAATCGAACTGAATCTTGGGGTTAGTAGCCCACGCTCTTAACCACTATGCCCATGGGCATATGGCGTAGTGGTTAAGAGCATGGGCTACTAACCCCAAGATTCTGAGTTCGATTCCATGCAATGACATGAATAATAATAATATTAGTTTCAAATTTAGGCTAAGCCAGTAATTTTTAGGGGGAGGGTCAGTCAATATTATCAATCCCAATAGATGTGTACTTTATTTTATTGACCCCACTCCACAAAAAAGAATGAAAAGCAAAATTGATCATGGTAGGATTTGAACTCAGAAAATAGCCTCTAATTTATGCATAAAGTCAGTAATTTTGAATGGAAGCAGTTAGTCAATATCAACAAACCCAGTATTTGCCTTCAGTAAAGCAGGCATACTATGAAAACCAAAACTGATGTAGTGAATAAAAGACACTCCACCACCACCACCACCACCAAAAGCCTTGCTACAGCATGGAATTCATCATCATCATCATTGTTGTTGTTGGTTTATGGTTAGTTTTCCATGATTGCATGGGAAGGATGGAATTTTTGTTGAGACAGATTCTCTATGGCTGCAAGCCTGTCCTGTTACCAACCTTACCCGTTTCCAAGAAAGGTAATATTTACCCATAGCCAGACATGTTCTCACAGAAGATTGGAAACAAAGGTCAATGCTTGGATGACATCGATACTGCTATCACACGAAACCAAGAAAGGCGACATTGACACGCACGCACACACACACACAACAGGTTTCTTTCATTTTTCCATCTATAATATCCACTCATAAGGCTTGTCAGCCTGGGGCTATAGTAGATACTTGTTCAAGGTGCCATGAAGTGGAACTGAACCCAAGACCTTGTTGGTGAGAAGCAAACTATTTACAGCCCAAACCTATTATTTCTAGGTATACTCAACCAAGTTGGACCTGGGGTTAAACAACAGCATTAATCTCATTGCAAATTATATACACACTACTGTAAATATGCTATCAAAAACGACGACAGTTTTATTAATTATACAACATTGGTCATCTATTAAAATGATGTTAAATATTAATTTTCTTTTATTTGAAAATATATTCTATCCCACACACTTGGATTAGAACTAGAATGAAAGTGCTAGAGATGTGTGATAATCAGCACATCATTTCACTCGCACATTCTCTCTCTCTCTCTCTCTCTCTCTCTCTACTTGTCATTTGACAATCTACTTCAACAACTATTCTGTTTAGCAAGCATCAAACACACCAGCTAACAATTTTGTATGGATAGACAATGTGTCACTTCTATAACTTTTAAGAAATAAACTGTTAACACTTTTTTCTTTTTAATTAGTAAAATCGCTGCCAATACACTTAAAATAGTAAGCCAATAAATTTTAATTAATTAAAATTACATCCTTAATGATGAGAACAATTGTTATTTTGATTAAGTTTGGTCAGGAATGGTTGTCTCTTCTGTCTTTCGGAACCAGAATTAACCATTAAAGAAAAGGATTTTTTAAAATTCTCATCACAGGGCTGCAATTTTAATTTAAAATTTCTTGATTTACATCATTAATTAATATGTTAGCACCTACTTATTGTATTTTTATACATTTGTTTCTTTATGCAGCAGGCATACCTGGGTATTTTACTATCTGCTCCAGGCTGATTTTTGTTGTCCCTCTATTTCAGATTTTCCATTCTCAATGGGTTGGACATGACTACAAACTATAACAGATCATTATTTTCAGGTTGATATGTTGTCTATAACAAACCAAAAAGTTATAACAAATCATTTTATATAAAACTAGCACTATGACCTGGAAACACCGGGTCATAGTGCTAGTGCATGCATATACAGCTGCGCGCGTGTGTACATACACGCAAGTACTTTCCAAATCTCCAACCAATCACATACAGCTAGCTGACATTCAATTGGCGTATCAAGTTTCAGGCATTTTGATCGGGTGTTGGATAGAAAATTCACAAAAAAGTCACTTCTATTGATGTTTTAATGGCTTTGCGGGGTGACTGGGGAAATGTAAAGATGTGCACCACCATCTTTGGATGGTTTTGAATGACCATAGGGAGTGCGAGCCCTCTAACTGAAAAATTGAGGATTTGTATAAAGGATACACACACACAGACAGACATTTTGCCGTTTATATATAGAGAGAGATAAAAAGAAGTTTTATGAGTTATAGGACCATCTTTATAGGAAGGACTATTTATTTACAATTGCCCCCATATTTGCCTCCATAAGTATATGACCCTATAATTAAATAAGTCATGTGACCCAATAGATAAGTACAAACATGAATTTTCAATTGGAAAAGTATAAAAAGTTTCTCCACGGGAGACAAGATTTGAAATTGCTTTTATGACTTAGAAAGGAAAAGAAGGGTAATATGCCTATTGGTCTGTAACTTTCTAGGGCTTCTGAGGAAGGGAGAAAGCTATCCTGAAGCCAGAGATATTACCTGAATGCATGTAACAGTAAATTCTGCTAAAAGCTCCCAATAACCAAATAACCAAGTGGTGGTGCTTTTTTTTATTGCTAGAAAAGGAAAGGCAGTGCCCATTGTCCCGTATTTTTTACATAACATTCCAAACGGGTGGGAGGAAGGATGGAAGTTACCCTGAAATATATTGCAAGGCATCTCACCTGATACTAAAAATTCTTTCAACTCCAAATTTTGAAACGGTACTTTATCTCATCAACTCTGAAAGGATATGAAAGGCTAAGTTGTGCTTGGTAGGATTTGAGCTCAGATCATACAAGCCAGAACAAATATCACAGGGTGTTCGATCCTATACTCTAATAATTTATTTGTGACATATAAAAAGGTATGGCCATATGGTTGAGAAGCTTTCTTCCCAACCACATGATTTCAAGTTCAGACCCATTGTGTGACACCTTTAGTAAGTAGATGGAAACTGAAAGAAGCTTGTCATATATGTGTGTGTGAATGTGTGTTCACCACTGCTTGACAACCAGTGTTTGTGTGTTTATATCACCATGGCTTAGCAATTCGGCAAAAAGAGACTGAATGAATAAGCTCCAGGCTTAACAAAAAATAACCACTGAGATTGATTCATTTAATAAAAAAGTGCTTCAATGCAGTGCCCCAGCATGGCCATAGTCTAAAGACTGAAACAAAGAAAACATAAGAAACAATAGTTAAAATATGTAGGAGTGGCTGTGTGGTAAGTAGCTTGCTTACAAACCACACGGTTCCGGGTTCAGTCCCACTGCGTGGCACATTGGGCGAGTGTCTTCTTCTATAGCCTCGGGCTGACCAAAGCCTTGTGAGTGGATTTGGTAGACGGAAACTGAAAGAAGCCTGTCATATAAATGTATGTTTGTGTGTCTGTTTTTGTCCCCCCAACATTGCTTGACAACCGATGCTGGTGTGTTTACGTCCCCGTAACTTAGCGGTTCGGCTAACGAGACCGATAGAATAAGTACTAGGCTTACAAAGAATAAGTCCAAGGGTTGATTTGCTTGACTAAAGGCAGTGCTCCAGCATGGCTGCAGTCAAATGACTGACACAAGTAAAAGAATAAAAGAATCTTTTATGTATGATTTTTATAAAATCCAGAACTTCCAGAAGGTCATACCAGATGGCCTCAAAAGTTGCATGTGGCCTTGAAACCATACTTAGAGTGGATTAATACATATAACTTCAACTGAAGTACAAACAATTAAGTATTAGATGTACTGTACTATCACACAATGAGATACCTGTAGTAGGTTTGAATTAAGTGACCTTATCTCAATATAAGCTATGTAGCCTGATGACATAAATAATAAGCCAAGCATGTTTATTTTCTTTCTGTCTTTCTTTTGGTCCAGAAGAACCGGCTCTTTGTTAACAGGGTGGGGATTGGATAGGGTTAGGAGTTGTCTTTATTTGCAAAAGGTTACAAAGCACAATGGTTCTGATGATGATGATGATAACGATTATGATGAAAAAAGCAAAACATGTTTGACACAAGCAGTACACTGTTCATTTAACTTACAAACACTGACAAATTGTAACAGGAACAACATCAACAACGACAATACAGAGAAGCTCTACAGAGTTGTTCACCTAGCTAGAAATAGCAGCCAAAACTTCCTCCAAACAATGCAACTGCAAGGAAAAGATACAGTTAGATAATGGGCATATTGTGTTATCTCCCCTGCTATACTTGACCAGAATTAATTACTATGCTGATGAGTTTCCCTCACTAGGGGTATAATCTTAATTTACTAGGCTCACTACACTAAGTATATTAGTTGTGACTTGATGCTTACAATTGTGTCCACTCTGCTGGGTGGTTGATGTTAGGAAGGGCATCCAGCTTCAAAAAACATTGCCAGAACTGACAGAAATTTGGTGCAATCTTCTGCCTGGCCAGCTCCTGTCAGACCATCCAACCCATGCCAGCATGGAAGGAAGATGATAAATGACGAAGGTGGTCTTGAATACACACCCTATACCATCACACATAACTTTAGATAATGTAATCCTGCATACCTGTTAAAAAAATAAGTATTGGATGGTCACAATTGGAAAGGCTTTGAGAACCAGTCTGCTAATACAAAGTTCAATGACTATATATTTCTTTACAACTGACAAGGGGCTAAACATAGAGGGGACAAACAAGGACAGACAAAGGGATTAAGTCGATTACATCAACCACAGTGTGAAACTGGTACTTTATCGACCCCGAAAGGATGAAAGGCAAAGTCGACCTCGGCAGAATTTGAACTCAGAATGTAACGACAGAGCAGTCATAGCAACAACAAGAACAAAAACACGTGTATTTTCTGATATAACAAGTCAAATTTTTCAGACTTAAATTTTCAATCAGAAAAGATAGATTGACTTTTATACCAAGACTACTTTGGATGACAAAAATCCCAAGTGAAATGCAGCAGAATTTGGAAAGACAGTGATGATGCTTGAGTTTTTGCACTAAATGTTTACACTGAATACTGTGTTGACTTGTGTGCCAGGAAATACAATATGAAGGAAATGTAGTCACATGATTATATGTTCACTGTCACCCGGATATTTATCAGAAACAGATACATATTTATTCAATGTTACATCATAGCAGTATTGATCTTTTGATAACGTGATGATGATGTTGATTAATGCTGAGGTGTTGATATAGTATTAATTATGACAAATATAATGAATATAATGGTTTCAAATTTAGGCACAAGGCCAACAAGTTCAGGGGAGGGGTTAAGTCAATTACATTCATCCCAGTGCTCAAATGGTACATATTTTATTGATCATGAAAGGACAAAAGGCGGAGTCGACCTCTCTGGAATTTGAACCTAGAATGTAAATACGAACAAAATGCTGCTAACCATTTTGTCTGGTGTGCTAATCGTTCTGTCAGGTTGCTGTCTTAATAACAATAATCACGGTTTCAAATTTTGGCACAAGGCCAGCAATTCAAGGAGAGTGGGTAAATCAATTACATGATCTCAAAACGATTCTGACCTCAGTGGAATTTGAGCTCATATCATGCAGATGGATGACATGCCACTTAGCATTTTGCCCGGTGTGCTAACAACTCTGCCAGACTGTCACCTTAATAATAATGATAATAATAATAACCCTTTGTAATATAGGCAGAAGGCCTAAAATTTTAAGGGAGTGGGATAACTGATTATATCAACTTCAGTACATTATGTGTGCTTATTTCATCAACCCCCGAAAGGATGAAAGGTAATGTCAACCTCAGCAGGATTTGAACTCAGAACATAAAGACAGATGAAATACTGCTAAGCATTTTGCCTGGCATGCTAATGATTCTGATGGCACACTGTCTTAAATAATAATAATAATAATGCCCTAGTGTAGTACCAGGTAGTGGCTCTCATGGCTTCTGATCTTAACTGATTGGATGTGTTATCATGTACATTGTTTTGTCTTGGTATAAAAGATGGGCTACAGCAAATATTCTGCTCAATACCACAGATTTGCTTGTCAGTTGTTTGACCGTAACCAGTTGAGCATGTCCCTTAGTGGCTGACGATATGTGCATCTCTGATCACGAGCAGAAGTAGTAGGGGAGCATCATAGCCATGTGTTGGGAGGAATTCTTTGGGGTTTGGATAATTCACCTTCGGAAACATGGGTGTTTTGTTTAACATCCTTAAACAACCCTTATTCAAGGACCTTTTGAGTGGGATGGGCTCCTCAAACCAAAGAAAATTCTAACTGGGCCCCACCTGCAAGATCATGTGCTGTTTATCTTGATTATAAGATCACCATGTCATGCACATACGGTTGTGGTGCATGTGCCTGGTGTACCCTTATCAGATGGGTAGTCATGATGGGTATACTGGGCTTCATATATTTGTACCCCAGTGTCACTTTGATGGCATCCACTGCTCTCTCACTCAATAATAATAATAATAATCATCCTTTGTAATATAGACAGAAAGCCTGAAATTTTGAGTGAGTGGGATAACTGATTATATCAACATCAGTACATTATGTGTGCTTATTTCATCAACCCCCGAAAGGATGAAAGGCAAAGTCAACCTTGGCAGAATTTGAACTCAGAACATAAAGACAGACGAAATGCTGCTAAGCATTTTGCCTGGCATGCTAATGATTCTGACAGTTAGTCGCCTTCTTAATGGTGACAAATATATTGACAATGATGTTCATATGACGGTGATGATCATGGTGGTTGTGATGATGGTTTCAGTGGTAACGATGATTAGAGATGACAAATCATGACGACAATTTGTAGTTGTGATGATATTGTTCACATGATGAAGAAGACTAAGCTAGTTATGATGTAGATGATGATTATGCTGCTTGTAATATGGCTGCTGATGCTAATGGGGAATGGGGAGGGGGGTGGCAGTGATGGTGGTTATGATGATTAGGATGGTGGTGGTATTGTTTTGCATAGAGAGGGTTAAGGTAATTCTACTGGAAGTAGCAGAGGTGAGTGGGGAGGGGGCTAGGTAAAAACCCCGAAACTGTTCAGTTTCCAGTGTCAGCAGCTGACAACGGTTAAAAAATGTAAATGATCCTGAATTGGGAAAGGCATGAACACACAAAAGTTCTAATTTCCCCTTGAAATATATAAAAAAAAAGATTACAATAAAGGCACAGGAGTGGCTGTGTGGTAAGTACCTTGCTTACCAACCACATGGTTCAGTGTTCAGTCTCACTGTGTGGCACCCTGGGCAAGTGTCTTCTACTATAACCTCGGGACAACCTTGTGAGTGGATTTGGTAGACAGAAACTGAAAGAAGCCCGTCGTATATATGTATATGTATGTGTGTGTGTGTGTGTATGTTTGTGTCTGAGTTTGTCACCCCAACAACGCTTGACAACCAATGGTGGTGTGTTTACCTCCCTGTAACTTAGCGGTTCAGCAAAAGAGGCTGATAGAATAAGTACTAAGCTTACAAAGTCCTGGTGTCGATTTGCTTGACTAAAGGCAGTGCTCCAGCATGGCTGTAGTCAAATGACTGAAACAAGTAAAAGAGTGGAGTAAAAGAAATTATTGGTAGTAACAATGAAGATGACCAAATGGTAATGATGACAGTGGAATCAATGCCAACAACAATGACACGTTCAATTCCAGAGACTTTAGACAGCCAATGAATACATTTTCTTCAAATGTGTAACCATGGTGACAGTAATGTAAAAGAGTTAACTATAGGATATGACATTAGGATAAATAGAATTTAGATTCATATTATCATTATTGTTGTTGTTATTGTTTTTATAGACAATTCCCTAGTTTATTTGACGCAACAAAATTGATCACGGGAATAAACTTATGCAATTCCTTAACATTAATCGGTTTCTGAAGCAATGCGTGGGTTCCTATTGTAGTTTTGTTGGAAATTTGGTTTCTGCAGACAACCTCCAGCTGCATGAATACGCACGTTTTGATAGTAAATTCTGTGGTGGTAGGGGTGGCCATTAAATGTCAACAGTCGCAGGAGTGGCTGTGTGGTAAGGAGCTTGTTTACCAACCGCATGGTTCCGGGTTCAGTCCCACTGCGTGGCACCTTGGGCAAGTGTCTTCTACTATAGCCTTGGGCCGACCAAAGCCTTGTGAGTGGATTTGGTAGACGGAAACTGAAAGAAGCCCGTCGTATATATGTGTGTGTATATATATATATATATATATATATATATATATATATATGCATGTGTGTGTTTATGTGTCTGTGTTTGTCCCCCTAGAATTGCTTGACAACCGATGCTGGTGTGTTTATGTTCCCGTTACTTAGCGGTTCGGCAAAAGAGACCGATAGAATAAGTACTGGGCTTACAAAAGAATAAGTCCCGGGGTCGATTTGCCCGATTAAAGGCGGTGCTCCAGCATGGCCGCAGACAAATGACTGAAACAAGTAAAAGAGTCACAGAGGTAGCGCCAATTAAAGCAAACACTCAGAATCTTAGATTTCAATGAAGAACAGTGGAGACTAGTAGCAAGACACTTACAAACACAGGTCAATATCACTGATAGCTACAGCAATAGTCACTGGATATAAAATGAACAGTTTCAGTGTTAAAGATCCAATGTTTTGCTTTAACAACAAACCTTATTTTATAGTATTAGTGCAGTAACAACAAACATGGGAACGAATTTATTTGGTCAGTAAAATATGTTAAAATATATTTATATTAAAAAGCTACTATTTTTTCTTAACTGAAAAATCAGTCATTATACTTTGATATCAAATATTAAAGTCCATTTCTATTCTCTAACAAAGAAATTATTTAAATACAAAAAAACAACATTCTGAGTTCAAATTCTGCTGAGGTTCACTTTGCCTTTCATCCTTTAGGGGTTGATAAATTAAATACCATTTGCACACTGGGGTAGATCTAAATGACTGGACCCCTCCCCAAAAATCCCAGGCCTTGTGCCTAGAGCAGAAAAGAATATTCATCAGAAATAAGCTGAGACAACTTCAACCATAGAATCTACAGTTTTACAAATAAGCACATTTAGGGAATAAGGGATAAGATCTCCTCTAGGATAGATCAAAAACCTATCACAGATACTTTACTCTGATGGGGCAGAGGATGGACTTGAACAAGTTAACAAGTAGCAAGTCAATTTCAACATACTGCTGCCATTGCATTATAGCAATTTATAACCATTGAGGAAGCATTTACAAAATCCCTTAATCTGCTAGAAATAGCAGCTTTTAAAAAAACAGAAATAGATCTTTTTAAAGAAAAATTGCAGGTTGTGCAGTGGAGAAATATAATGTTGCATCTGTGTAATTTTGGGTTTGATTCCATTAGTTGACTTAAAGTTAAGACACCACTTGCTCAAGATGTCACACGATGAAATGGAAACTGTGGAAGTCGGCAGTAGATATATTATCCTAGTAGTTAGACTTAATCTAATCATCCAGTTTAACATCACATTAGATATCTTTAACAGTGTTTACTATGTACATGCATTTCAATCATGTCGTGACCTTCCCTCTTGCTAATCTTGAAACCGCCAATCATGGTTATAAACCCTGTCCTTTCACCAATTCCAAGTCATAAACAAATGTAAGTAGGAGGCGGAATACATTGGGTATGGCACCTGTGCTAGTGGCAAGTGTAAAAAGATTCGAGTGAGGTCGTTGCCAGTACCACCTGACTGCCCCCCCATGCCAGTGGCACTTAAAAAGCACCCACTAAACTCTCGGAGTGGTTGGCATTAGGAAGGGCATCCAGCAGAAGAAACTGTGCCAAATCAAGATTGGAGCCCGGTGCAGCCATCTGGTTCGCCAGCCCTCAGTCAAAATCGTCCAACCCATGCTAGCATGGAAAGCGGAAGTTAAACGATGATGATGATGAAGAATCCTATATATCAGTGCCACAAAAAAAAAAAGGAAAAGAAAAGAAAAAGCACCCAATACATTCAATAAAGTGGTTGGCATTAACAAGGGCACCCTGCAGCAGAAACCATGCTGAGGTAGATAGTGATGCTCAGCACAGTCCTCTGGTTAATTAGATCTTACCAAACCATCCATCCCACACCAGTATGGAAAATGGATGTTAAACAATGATGACAATTATGGTTAGTGCTATGCTTCTGAATGGGTTGGAAAACCACATTGCACTCATAGATTTTCAATTTTGGCTTAATCTCTGCAGTTGGATGCCCTTACGTTGTATGCAAATAAAAGACAGAGTGGTCATAATTGACCTGGGGACTAGCCAGTGATACAGACAGCAATGATGAGAGTATATGAACTCTTGGCTATCCAGTGTCATAAACAGACATTTGTTCTCAAAAATTAAATGAATAAATAAATAAGCCAATTCTTTGTAACAATTGAATAAATGTTATGCCAAAGGAGGATGAAAAATATAACATTTCAGAAAGAACCTTTTGTCAGAAATAGTGAGATAGAGTGAGAGTTAGAGGAATGAAATGCCAATTGGTGTTGCAGGATAAATAGATTGGGGTTATATATCTTTCAGCATCAGTTGGCATTTTATATTTCCAAAAAAATGAAATGTTCTGTCCCAAAACATTAGACCTGCATTATTTGATCTGGCACTTTATACTCCAAGTTCAAATTTTGCCAAGGTCAACTTTGCTATTATATTTTATTAATCCCCTTGGGAGGAAAGGCAGTCAAAAATTGCAGTTGATGCAATTAACTAACCATTTCCCATTAAAAACTGCTGGCTGAGTGTCTGAATTAGAAACAATATTCAGTTTAGACCACAATTAATTTCTTCAGATTCTACATAATTTCTTTATAATTCATTGAGACAAATTACCATATACCCATTCTATACACACACACACATTTCACTTAGACATTGTGACACTAATAATCTAGAATAGAACTCATATATGTATGCTTCTGGACAAAGCATTAGGTAAGTGATCGGTCACTCATGCATGGCGTATGCCTTTCCAAGTACATTGTATTGATAAACCACATTAAGGGTGAAATATCGGTATCTATCATTCTCAATCACTTTGGCACAAGTTGTCTTGCCTGCTCTGGGACACTTAGCATTCTGTAATATTCAGTGTCATGTAAAGGACCTTTCCTCTAGATGCTACCCCGTTTCAACAAAATACATACACTATAGGCACAGGAGTGGCTGTGTGGTAAGTACCTTGCTTACGAACCACATGGTTCTGGGTTCAGTCCCACTGCGTGGCACCATGGGCAAGTGTCTTCTACTATAGCCTCCGGCCGACAAAAGCCATATGAGTGGATTTGGTAGATGGAAACTGAAAGAAGCCCGTCATATATATGTATATATGTACGTGTGTGTATATATTTGTGTGTCTGTGTTTGTCCCCCCAACATTGCTTGACAACTGATGCTGGTGTGTCTACGCCCCCGTAACTTAGCAGTTCTGCAAAAGAGACCAATAGAATAAGTACTAGGCTTACAAAGAATAAGTCCTGGGGGTGATTTGCTCGACTAAAGGTGGTGCTCCAGCAAGGCCGCAGTCAAATGACTGAAACAAGTAAAAGAGTAAAGAGTAAAAGAGTATGTATGTGCAACTGATAATATCTGCATAACTAGAGCTGTTTTTTAATTCAAAATATATGTGTGTGTGGTGCCAGTGCAGTGCCATGTAAAAGTGCCCATGCTGTGCCACATAAAAAATACTCTGTAAAATGGTTGGTATTAGGAAGAGCATCCTTCCATAAGAACCATGCCAAATCAGACTGGAGTCTGCTGCAGTTCCCCAGCTTTGGTTAAACAGTCCAACCCATGCCAGTATGGGCAACAGACATTAAATGATGATGATGATATATGGAATTTTAACAGGTATATAACTGGAACAATAAGGAATCTAAGACTTGTGAAAGTATAACCTGGTGTTAGTTAATGCAGAGTTGCTATTTCAAAATAGGAAATTACATATCAGACTTTTCGCAATATATCAAATTAAATCTTATGCACTATTGATTTCTTTCACTTTTGCACAAAACACATCACATCATTCTATATCAGCTAAACTCTTTTACTGCGTTTTATATTTAATCAATTGTTCTCTACTTTGCATACTGGCAAAATATCCAAATTGTAAGGAAAAAAATTAAAATTAAAAATTAAAATAAAAAAAATAAATAGCAAATACACAAGAACCACCTCTTCCAATTAATAGTTAGAACCTTCAAATGGAACATTCTTTGAATAGTTTCAGTAATTGGACTACGGCCATGCTATGGCACTGCCTTCAAAAGATTGCACTTGATGACATTGATCCCAATTCATATTTCAGCCTGGCATGTACTGATTTTATTGATCACTACTTGTTGAACTACTATTTTGTGGTAAATGAAGTAACACAACATAATCAACACTGATTTATAAATACAGGTACAGAGATTATATACACACACATATATATATATATATATATATATAAAAAATCAAAACAAGCCCCATTTTGAATTATATGGATAATACCACACTAAATTCTGGTGCCTTTAACTTAAGTACCACATTCAACTGAATCTAAATTTTACTGAATTTATATATATATATATATATATATATTTCTTTACTACCCACAAGGGGCTAAACACAGAGGGGACAAACAAGGACAGACAAAGGGATTAAGTCGATTATATCGACCCCAGTGTGTAACTGGTACTTATTTAATCGACCCCGAAAGGATGAAAGGCAAAGTCGACCTCGTCGGAATTTGAACTCAGAACGTGTATATATATATATATATATATATATGTGCCAATCCTTAGCAGTTGAGGGAACCCGTGGAAGAGGTAGACCCAGGAAAACCTGGGACGAGGTGGTGAAGCACGACCTTCGAACTTTAGGCCTCACTGAGGAAATGACCAGCAACCGAGACCTTTGGAAATATTCTGTACGTGAGAAGACCAGGCAGGACAAGTGAGCCCAGCCCACTTATGAATGCCTTTCCTCCCTTGGACACAAAGACCTGTTGAGGCAAGCGAAGTCAATATAGAACCTCATCCGACGACAGGCACCCATGCCAACCCCCTTTGCTTGTGAAGACATGTTGGGGCAAGCGAAATCGAAATCGAATTGCACCAGCCAGGATCCCTGGTCTGGTGGTACGTAAAAAGCACTATCCGACTCGTGGCCGATGCCAGCGCCGCCTTCACTGGCTTCCGTGCCGGTGGCACGTAAAATACACCAATCTGACCGTATGACAGGCACCCATGCCAACTCCCTTGCTTGCGAAGACATGTTGGGGCAAGCGAAATCGAAATCGATTGAACCAGCCAGGATCCCTGGTCTGGTGGTACGTAAAAAGCACTATCCGACTCGTGGCGATGCCAGCACCGCCTCGTCTGGCTTCCGTGCCGGTGGCACTAAAATACACCAATCCGACCGTGGCCGTTGCCAGCCTCGCCTGGCACATGTGCAGGTGGCACGTAAAAAGCACCCACTACACTCACGGAGTGGTTGGCGTTAGGAAGGGCATCCAACTGTAGAAACACTGCCAGATAAGACTGGAACCTGGTGCAGCCTCCTGGCTTCCCAGATCCCCGGTCGAACCGTCCAACCCATGCTAGCATGGAGAACGGACGTTAAACGATGATGATGATGATGATATATATATATATATATATATATATAACCTCCACTTCCTCAACTTTTACAAGGAAGGCAATGTTTCCCAATGACCAGACATGTTTTCACAGAATGTTGGAAATGACTGACCCTACATGTATGATGTATGTGTAATAGTTGTAAACAATTGACACTATCAATGTCAAAACAAGAAAACAACACTAATGAAGCGAAACCATATCTGAAGTTACCACCCAACCTTGCTGGAAAGTGATTAAAATAAAATGAGTCATTGGGCTAAATATTGTCTTTTCTTCACCATACAAATATTTTTAATTAGAATTTTTGATGGTCATAGCGTTAAGTGTGCTAACATTAAATTAACTGTATACTTCGCTCAGTCAGTTATTGGATATTTTTCATATCTATAACCAGACAATTTAATATCTGGATTAAACATCATAATCTTTCTGAAGTTTATTTTAGAAATGCATTGATAAACTTTATTTTTATGACCACATCTCACTAAATAATCCAAACGGTTTTGGACAGCTGCTATTTCTGGACTTAGATAAATACATCTGGAAAATTCCAATATTTGGACAGTGATCTGTAACATATACTTACAGTTCTATTCCTCACCCAGCAACTCATCTTCTTCCTCCATGCCAATGAAATATCAATGGAGGAGTCCCTGTGTGCCTCTTAATCTACCAAAAATAGTAACCAACTTTCCTCATACTACATCTTTAAAAACAAATAAATTTTCCAGCATATAAGTCAAACTTTTCAGACCAAAATTTAGAGCCAAAAACAGATAGGTTGACTTAAATGCCAAGATAACTTTGGAGGACCAAAAATTCTATGAGAAACACAACAGGATCTGGGAAGATAGTGATGATGTTCAAACGTTAACACTACATGTTTACATTAAATACTCTCTTTTATCCTATCTTTAACTCATTTCAATCATTAGACTATGGCCATGCTGGGGCACTGCATTGAAACATTTTTTTAGTTGAATGAATTGACCCCAGTAGCTTTTTTTAATTAAGCGTGGTACTTATTTTATTGATCACTGTTGCCAAACCACGAACGGAATGTAAACACACCAACATTGGTTGACAAGTACTGGTGTGTGTGTATATATCATCATTTAATGTCCACTTTCCATGCTGGCATGGGTCTCTATATATATATATATATATATATATATATATATATACGGGCTTCTTTTCAGTTTTGGTCTACCAAATCCACTCAAGGCTTTGGTTGACCTGAGGCTATAGTAGAAGACACTTACTCAAGGTGCTACACAGTAGGACTGAACTGGGAACCATGTGGATGTGAAGCAAGCTTCTTACCACACAGCCACACCTATGTTGACATGTATGCCAAAAAATATTGTATATTGGCAGATGTGATTCATTTACCTATTTTTTTCTCTCCTCTTTCATAACTCAAACATCTTGTCTGAAAATTGAGGTGGCGCCCTAGTCCATAGTCCAACCCATGCTAGCATGGAAAAGTGGATGTAAAAATAAACAAATACCTAATAAAAGGTGATAGCCATAACTAAAATGTCTTTTGATGAAATGAAATATCGGATAATTAAAATAGGTGGTCATGGTCAGAATGTCTTTTGATCATAGATCAAGCTCCTCTAAGTTGGACTAGGGCTAAACAACAGCAACACAAGACCCACAGTCAGCTAACAAAGATGCCTCTATATGGTTGTCTAACCTGCTAGAAAAAGCAGTTAAATCTCCCCCTTAACTTAAAAAGGTAACTGGATAATGTGATTCTACATATATAATTTGAAAAACAGAAAAAAAAACCCAGTTGAGATGGTCATGGTTGGACTGCATGTTTGACAATGGTTGCCCAGGGACTAAATAACAACAGCAACACAACGTGGTAAACCACGATTTAAGCCTCTACATGGTCGTTCAACCTACAATAAATAAATTACAGTTGAATCGCTTTCATATCACACATACCATCTTATGAAAAGGAAAGGGAGAACGCAGTCTTAGGTACTTCAAAATGAGGTGAGGGTCCTGGTTGGAATATATTTGGTCATAGATCTGCTTGATCAGCACAACAACAAATTAAGTATTCTAATTAAAATCTTTTGCAATTCTACAATATATTTGGAACTAATCTTAGGTTATCATTATTATTATTATTATCTTTTCTTTTTCATCTTCAGAACAATGAACTTAACAACTTAATAGTTGCTATAAATATCTTCTCTACAAAAGAGAATGTAAAACAAATAGTAAATTATGGAAGACAACAAAACCAATATTGAATCAAACCAGAAGAAATAAGATCAATGACGATAGTAGTAGTAGTAATAGTAGTAGTAGTAGTGGTGGTGGTAGCAGCAGCACAACAAAAATACCAACAAAAAGTACAGCGTTGTTGAAATATAATTAACTATTTATATAGACTATTAAATAATTAACGATTATAAATAACAATAATGCTAATTATGTAACTAATTATGTGTGAGTCTATGTGTATCCATATAAGTATTTCGATGTATACATTCATATATCTATGAATGCATATATGCACATATATTCACACACTATCATATGTCTAATTAAGAACTGTATTACTCTACAACTATGTGACTAATTAACTAAGTTACAAACTATAAAACACACAATAACAATTAACTAAATACACCATTACAACAACTACTACCACTACTGCTACTGCTGCTACTTCAAATCATTAAACAAATGTATTAATTATAACTAATTAAAGTACAAAAAATTGAGGAAAATAAAAATTTTGAAGCAAAGAGATGTCAAATTGATGTTTGAAGAACAAAATTTCATTTAGAATTTTCATTTTAATTAAATAAGCACCAGTAATATTCTGGTGTACTGTTAAACTGACTGCTTTTTGTTTCATACAATCAATGGACTTTTGTGATTTTACTCTGGGATCTATAAAGTACTAGTCAAGTACTGACATCTTTTAAAAAATTACCCCATCCCCAAACTTCATAGTAGGTGGCCATGTGCCCATTGTAGAAAGGATTATTATTATTGTTAAGTAGGTAAGCTGGCAGAATTGTTAGCATGCTGGACAACATGTTGTTAAGCATTTTGTTCATCTTTACACACTGAGTTCAAATTCCACTGAAGTCAACTTTGCCTTTCACTCTTTCAGGGCTGACAAAATTAATTACCAATTGAGAACTGGTTAATGTAATTGACTATTCCCCTTCCTACAAAATTCCAGGTCTTGTGTCAATAGTAGAAAGGACGATTATAATTTCTCCAGTTCTTTGAGACATATGCTGTCGCCTATGAGAAGTGATACTTCAGTTAGGAGGTACCTCCTTTCATGGTAACCTCTGACAACAATATGTGACAGATTAGCCTTGATCCCTCTGTTTCTGTGCATTGTTAATCCCCAGAATATAGTTTCTATCATTATTTAAGGCAGTTTTTGGTTGTATACTTATAACACTTTTCTGCTGGCATTTCATAATGCGGGAATGCAGTTGGGAAAAACTTAGTCACTCACAAGAGACTATGATGTGATACCTTGTACCATGTTTTTACAAAGATGTTTATGTCATCACATGCATACATACTTTCAGCCTTCTTCTTTGACCTAACAGAACCTTAAGAATGTATTTAAGGTAGCGAGCTGGCAGAAACATTAGAATGCCGAGTGAAATGCTTAGTGGTATTTCATCTGACTTTACGTTCTGAGTTCAAATTCTGCCAAGGTTGACTTAGCTTTTCAACCTTTCGGGGTCAATTAAATAAGTACCAGTTATGCACTAGGGTTGATGTAATCGACAATCCGTTTGTCTTCTCTGTGTTTAGCCCCTTGTGGGCAATAAAGGAATAAGAACCTTAAGAATGTAGGAGAGAGAGAGAGAGTAACCAGCACCAGTCTACTAGTCCTTTTTTCAGTTGAATAGATAAGAGCAAGGTGAAAACTAGTACCTTGCTCAAGAACACAATGCAGTAGCTAGTCCAAGAATTGAATCTAAGACCTTATGACTGAGAGCTCAACATCCTAACCTCTAGGTCACACATCTTCATTGTCATAACTTATTAACAGTTTTATTGGAGGTAGTATATTTGAACTTTTTTGAAGCATATCTATTTCTTTACCACCCACAAGGGGCTAAACACAGAGGGGACAAACAAGGACAGACAAAGGGATTAAGTCGATTACATCAACCACAGTGCGTAACTGGTACTTAATTTATCGACCCCGAAAGGATGAAAGGCAAAGTCAACCGTGGCTGAATTTGAACTCAGAACGTAGCGACAGACGAAATTCCGCTAAGCGTTTCGCCTGACACACTAACGCTTCTTCCAGCTCACCGCCTCATATCTATCAATTTAATTCTGTTATTTAAGTGCAGTTAGGCCCTGTATTTGAGTTTGAAACTGTTGACTGAAGTTGTTGATGTTGTCGTTTAGGCCCAGCTGGCCCGAACAGTGCATGATCAGCTCTCCTTGTTTTCAGGAATAGTGACTGTGTGAAGGACCACACTATATAACACATCTTACCTTCACATTTTTCTTTAACAGAAAAAAAAAAAAAAAAAATCATAGAATATGTGATTTGAGGGAGATTTGTCTTATTTCTAGCAGATCAACTGACCATACTAAAACTCCTTCATTGAATACAAAGTATATATATTGTAAGTGAAAAATATTCTCACATACCCACACACTCTTGCATGCAATAATTTCATAGATTTGTCAGTTGACAGTTCCTTAAATTTTGACAAGTTGCAGCATATTGTCTAGTTTGATCAGGTAATTCAAAGAACCATCTGGCTTTCTCCTTCTTCATTTAGTCTTTCACACTATCTCTCACTCCATTCTTTCCCTTCTCTTTCTCTTCCATATTTTCACATCTCATATCTGTTCCTCTTCATCTTTTTCTTCTTTCTCTTACTACTCCTATCTCTTATTCTTACTTTCCCATTATTTTACATTCTACCTCACCCCTTTTCATTTCTAACTCCCACCTAGTTCTTCACGATATCTCTTATTCCATTTCCATCCATCTCTTTACCATCCC